>NC_090185.1:4789963-4919963 GCF_024679245.1 Pseudorasbora parva | reverse complement strand
CATTGCTCCGGTTTTCACAATAACGTTAATGTTTTATTGTCGCCTGGTTGTGTTTTGGTCATTTTTAAAAGCACTTTTGTTGACCTTTTGACAAAAACACGTGGTATTTATTGCACAAAATACATTTATTTTAATTGAAAATGTTGCAAGTTTGTTTTTTTGTTACTGAAAATCGTATATATTGTTGTTTTTGACCTTTTCAAAAGGATTAAAGGCCATTTACAACAAGGACGATAACTAAAGCAATAAAGATATATTTTGTTGTAAATATAAAAGAATAGCAGACTTCACACCACAACTACAGCGATAAACAATATAATTGGAATCACTTTCAGAGCTATTATTGCAGCTAATGAACGATAAAAACATTGACAGCCAATCAGAATCCATCTTGCTTTAACGAGCGGGAGCATTTAAAGTGACAGGCGACAAAACTGCAGCACGAGCTTAGAAATGTATTAGTATAATCAAGCAAAGTTTATTCTTTTTATTATTTCGTTTATTAGTCTTTTTTTGTAACACAAAGCTATTTGGAGATTGTTTGACAGTAAAAATCAGTCGAATAAGATTGCTTCTGTGATTTGACCGATGGGAAGCTGTGAATGGACATCACTGTTGCTTATGAGGACGTCCATGACAAGCTGGGAAATTTGGAAAGAAAGCCAATATGTCGGCGCTCTGGCATTTGACATTGGGTAACTTCATTTGGCCGGCGAGTAGAAAGGGCAGGCGGACAGATGACGCTCGACCAATTACAACTAATGGGTTTAGGCAGCATCCTCGCTCTCTTTGGTGTCATCATCAAAATAAAGGGCATCGTTGAGGGTCACCGCGGGAATAGAGAGGATTATGGGAAGTGTATGCATACGTTGACTTAATGTGGCAGTTTTAAAACGGGGGGATTTTTATGTACCTTATGCACAAAATATGAACAAATTAAAATGTAACTATATTTGAGATATTTATTAAATACATTCAAATATTATTCATATTTAAAATACATTTTTAACAGAAGTCATGGTTTAATATGATTTACATTTATTACATTATTTAAATTTAGATCAATATGGTTTTTTAAATGTGAAAATACGTTTTTGTCATTTTTAAATAATTAAATTGCGACAAAATGTAAAATTGAGAGAAAATCACATTAATATTATGAAATTATAATTAAACATTAATCTAAAATTAAATTTAGCAAAAAATGGAAAATAATTCACTCACTTAATGTTTAAAATTAAAATAATGAGAAATTATAAAAATAAAAGTGAAAATATTTAATATTGTTTGATTATTTTTGAACCAAAATCACTTAAATATCATTTTAAATATTTTTATTTATGAACTTAACATATATATTTTTACTTTTTTAATAATTAATTTGACCACATTAATGATTTATTGTTATATTTACTGAAATTATGTAAAATGTGACAATATACAAATCACATTTAAAAAATAAAATAAATAAATCATAAATATGTCTGCTCAAATTATGTCAAAAAATGATTTTAACTGAAATCATTTAATGTAGGCCTATCAGATTGTAAAATGTGTTTTTTGTGTGGTTTTTTGTTTGTTTTCTGTTCCCCCGCATGAATATTCAGACTCTAGCGTTTGTTAAAGCAATCACAGAAAGGTTAAACCATTTCAGGAAGAGCTCAGCAAGTGTTCATGTCTTTGTGTTCACTTCATGTGTTCCTGCCGCGATCTCATGCTCTTTGTGCAGCTTCAGGTGACAGAAGTGTGGTGAAAATGAACACGCACACGATGATTAGGGCACGATGACCGACATCCATTTCACTGACAGAATAAAGGAATAATAACTCTGCAGGTATTAATCTCTCCTGAGGGTCGAAGGCTATCAGCAGCGTCCCTGCGGAGGCTTTCATTGACCGCACGGTGAGTGTCAGGCGACTAAACGCCCTTTAATCCCGGCGAACGTCCCGCTAGTGTGCCCACGTCCTTCGAGTCAGAACGGTGAGCGCGTGTCGAATTAAACGCTTTCTCATGGGAGCCGAGTCACTAACCTTTGAGCGGGGAGCTGTCGCGGTTCCCGTAGCAAAATCAACGGCTGATGAGATTGCTAGTTAAGTGCGTTTCCTTCAGAAATACAGTTAGTATGCAGTGATGGTTAGTTGGCTGGTTCTCAAGTCAGTTTTCTTTGTAAAGACTGTCAGTTAAGTTTACGGTTAGTTGGCCAATTCACAGAATATTGTCAGTTTGCATATGCAAACAGCCTAATGGTTAAAATGGCTAGTTAACAAGTGTTTCCTCTACAAATACTGTCAGTTAACGTGCAGAAATATAAGCTAAGGGTTAAAATGGCTAGTTTACAATGTTTCCTTTACAAATACTGTCAGTTATCGTGCAGAAATATAAGCTAAAGGTGAAATGGCTAGTTAACAAGTGTTTTTCCTTTACAAATACTGTCAGTTAGCAAACAGAAACCAAGGGTTAAAATGGCTTAGCAAGTGTTTCCTTTACAAATATTGTCGGTTAGCATACAGAAACTAAAACTAAGGGTTAAAATAGCTAGTTTACAATGTTTCCTTTACAAATACTGTCCGTTAGCATACAGAAACATACACAAAGGGTTAAATGGCAAGTTAATAAGTGTTTCCTTTACAAATACTGTCAGTTATCGTGCAGAAATATAAGCTAAGGGTTAAATGTCTATTTAACAAGTGTTTCCTTTACAAATACTGTCGGTTATCATTCGGAAACCTAATGGTTAAATAGCTAGTTTACAAGTCTTTCCTTTGCAAAACTCTCGGTTAACATTCAGAAATATAAGCTAAGGGTTAAAATTGCTAGTTTTCAAGTGTTTCCTTTACAAATACTGTTGGTTACCATACAGAAATATATGCTAAGGGTTAAAATGGCAAGTTAACAAGTGTGTTTCCTTTACAAATACTGTCGGTTAGCAAACAGAGACATAAGCTAATGGTTAAAATGGCTAGTTTACAAGTGTTTCCTTTACAAATACTGTCGGTTAGCATTCAGAAACATTAGCTAAGGGTTAAAATGGTTAGTTTACAAGTGTTTTCTTTTCAAATACTGTTTGTTAGCATACACAAACATAAGCTAATGGTTAAAATGGCTAGTTAACAAGTGTTTCCTTTACAAATACTGTCGGTAGCATACAGAAACATAAGCTAATGGTTAATTTACAAGTGTTTCCTTTTCAAATGCTGTTGGTTAGCATACAGAAACATAAGCCAATGGTTAAAATGGCTAGTTAACAAGTGTTTCAAAACACTTGTTAACTAGCCGTTTACAAATACTGTCAGTTAATGTGCAGAAATATAAGCTAAGGGTTAAAATGGCTAGTTTACAAGCGTTTCCTTTACAAATACTGTCAGTTATCGTGCAGAAATATAAGCTAAAGGTTAAATGGCTAGTTAACAAGTGTTTCCTTTACAAATACTGTCAGTAAGCAAACAGAAACCAAGGGTTAAAATGGCTTAGCAAGTGTTTCCTTTACAAACATTGTCGGTTAACATACAGAAACTAAAACTAAGGGTTAAAATAGCTAGTTTACAATGTTTCCTTTACAAAAACTGTCCGTTAGCATACAGAAACAAGATTATGGTTATAATGGCTAGTTTACAAGTGTTTCCTTTACAAATACTGTCAGTTAGCATACAGAAACACAAGCTAGGGGTTAAAATGGCTAGTTTACAAGTGTTTCCTTTTCCAAATACTGTCGGTTAACATACAGAAACATAAGCTAATGGTTAAAATGGCTAGTTTACAAGCGTTTCCTTTACAAATACTGTCGGTTAACATACAGAAACATAAGCTAAGGGTTAAAATGGCTAGTTTACAAGCGTTTCCTTTACAAATACTGTCAGTTATCGTGCAGAAATATAAGCTAAAGGTGAAATGGCTAGTTAACAACTGTTTCCTTTACAAATACTGTCAGTAAGCAAACAGAAACCAAGGGTTAAAATGGCTTAGCAAGTGTTTCCGTTACAAGCATTGTCGGTTAACATACAGAAACTAAAACTAAGGGTTAAAATGGCTAGTTTACAATGTTTCCTTTACAAACACTGTCCATTAGCATACAGAAACAATATTATGGTTATAATGGCTAGTTTACAAGTGTTTCCTTTCCAAATACTGTCGGTTAACATACAGAAACATAAGCTAAGGGTTAAAATGGCTAGTTTACAAGTGCTTCCTTTACAAATACTGTCAGTTAGCATACAGAAACATAAGCTAGGGGTTAAAATGGCTAGTTTACAAGTGTTTCCTTTCCAAATACTGTCAGTTAGCATACAGAAACATAAGCTAGGGGTTAAAATGGCTAGTTTACAAGTGCTTCCTTTACAAATACTGTTGGTTAGCATATAGAAACATATGCTAAGGGTTAAAATGGCTAGTTTACAAGTGTTTCCTTTACAAATACTGTCGGTTAGCATACAGAAACATGAGCTAATGGTTAAAATGGTTAGTCCACAAGTGTTTCCTTTACAAATACTGTCGGTTAGCAAACAGAAACATAAGCTAAGGGTTAAAATGGTTAGTCCACAAGTGTTTTCTTTACAAATACTGTCGGTTAACATACAGAAACATTAGCTAATGGTTAAAATGGCTAATTTGCTAGTTAGTGTTTTTCCTTTAGAAATACTGTTGGTTAGCAGAAACAGGCTAACGGTTAAAATGGCTAGTTTGCTAGTCAATTTCCTTTAGAAATAGCCTACTGCCATTTAGCATACACATAAGCTAACAGCTAAATTGGTTAGTACATTTACTTACAGCATACAGACAACAGACTAATGGTTAAAATGACTAGTTTGCTAGTTAATGTTCGGTTTCTTTCTAACAAAAATTGCTAGTTTGTTAATTTAGAAGTTACATTTTGGGTTCAATAATGAAAATGCATTTGTCTGTTAACATACAGATACATAAGCTAACCTCACAAGAACAATATCCTCTCAATTACCTAGCATGCATGCTCATTTGTAAGGCAAATATGACTTTGATATAGCAGTACATGTCTGTCCTCTCTTCATATGGCAGTAATCATAAGAGTAGTATGCTAATCTGAATTTATCCATATGAATTCAGTTTGACATTGCTTGAGCAAACTTTATATTAGTGTTCCGTTTCATATTTTAGCTCGAGCGCACATTCGAGGCTTTCAATTGACCTCCTCGTCGTTTTGTGTCTGGCTCTAATATTTCTCCTCTTTTAAGCTTTGTCTCTTTGACATGTAATAAATTAGCCCGCGCCTTAGCTCTGCGCTTTTGAGTGGCTTCCGCGCGCTACGCCTGAGCAAGTATTGGCTTCCTGACCCTGGATTATCTTCTGGTTATTATTGGCACAACTCTCACTCTGTCTCTCGTTCCATAATCACACCTCAAGACTCCTCCACCTTAATGCTAGCACGAAAACCTTATTAACATCATCTCACAGTCAATTAACCTGTCACATGTGACTTGGCCGCCTTCACCCATAATGCATTGCTTTGCTTTAATAATAAACCACTAACTCCTGAGCAGAAGTTATTGTTAAAACTGTTAAGACGCCCCCTGAATGTTCTTAACACACTTCTTCCCTCCAATTTCTGGTGCTAGTTTCTTTGCTTTATGTCCTCTGATGTTTTTAGAGATGCTAGCTGCATGACAGGCGGTGGAGGTTCGGGCGTCTGTCTTTACCCAAGACTTGTGATACTGTCGAACAGGACTAGCTGCTATTCAGCTGACACGTTGTGATCGTTTTGAAGGTTTAAACCTGGTTTAAGCTGATCCAGCTGGTATGAATTAGAAACACTCCCTGCGTCCCAATTCGCATACTATCATCTTAAATAGTATTCGAAAATAGAATTAGTATGTCCCAAATCGTAGTATGTTGAAAAGAGTATTCCAAAGATTCCCGGATGATAATAATAATAATAGATTTTATTTATAATACACTTTTCATTCCGAAGAATCTCAAAGTGCAACAAAGGGGGGAAAAATAATAAAAAATAACAAAACAAAACAATGAATAACAAGTAACAATGAATACTACAAACAATCAACCAACACAGAAAACAGAACAGAAACAGAGCTGATGGTGAACAGAAACAGAGCTGATGGTGAACAGAAACAGAGCTGATGGTGAACAGAAACAGAGCTGATGGTGAACAGAAACAGAGCTGATGGTGAACAGAAACAGAGCTGATGGTGAACAGAAACAGAGCCGATGGTGAACAGAAACAGAGCCGATGGTGAACAGAAACAGAGCCGATGGTGAACAGAAACAGAGCTGAAGGTGAACAGAAAACAGAGCTGATGGTGGACAGAAACAGAGCTGAAGGTGAACAGAAAACAGAGCTGATGGTGGACAGAAACAGAGCCGATGGTGAACAGAAACAGAGCCGATGGTGAACAGAAACAGAGCTGAAGGTGAACAGAAAACAGAGCTGATGGTGAACAGAAACAGAGCTGATGGTGAACAGAAACAGAGCTGATGGTGAACAGAAACAGAGCTGATGGTGAACAGAAACAGAGCTGATGGTGAACAGAAAACAGAGCTGATGGTGAACAGAAACAGAGCTGATGGTGAACAGAAACAGAGCTGAAGGTGAACAGAAAACAGAGCTGATGGTGGACAGAAACAGAGCCGATGGTGAACAGAAACAGAGCTGATGGTGAACAGAAACAGCCGATGGTGAACAGAAACAGAGCCGATGGTGGACAGAAACAGAGCCGATGGTGAACAGAAACAGAGCCGATGGTGGACAGAAACAGAGCCGATGGTGGACAGAAACCGAGCCGATGGTGGACAGAAACCGAGCCGATGGTGGACAGAAACCGAGCCGATGGTTAACAGAAACAGAGCCGATGGTTAACAGAAACAGAGCCGATGGTGAACAGAAACAGAGCCGATGGTGAACAGAAACAGAGCCGATGGTGAACAGAAACAGAGCCGATGGTGGACAGAAACAGAGCCGATGGTGGACAGAAACAGAGCCGATGGTGAACAGAAACAGAGCCGATGGTGAACAGAAACAGAGCCGATGGTGAACAGAAAACAGAGCCGATGGTGAACAGAAACAGAGCTGATGGTGAACAGAAACAGAGCTGAAGGTGAACAGAAACAGAGCTGATGGTGAACAGAAACAGAGCTGATGGTGAACAGAAACAGAGCTGATGGGGAACAGAAACAGAGCTGATGGTGAACAGAAACAGAGCTGATGGTGAACAGAAACAGAGCCGATGGTGAACAGAAACAGAGCCGATGGTGAACAGAAACAGAGCCGATGGTGAACAGAAACAGAGCTGAAGGTGAACAGAAACAGAGCTGATGGTGAACAGAAACAGAGCTGATGGTGAACAGAAACAGAGCTGATGGCGAACAGAAACTGAGCTGGTGGTGAACAGAAACAGAGCTGAAGGTGAACAGAAAACAGAGCTGATGGTGAACAGAAACAGAGCTGATGGCGAACAGAAACTGAGCTGGTGGTGAACAGAAACAGAGCTGAAGGTGAACAGAAACAGAGCCGATGGTGGACAGAAAACAGCTGATGGTGAACAGAAACAGAGCTGATGGTGAACAGAAACAGAGCTGATGGTGAACAGAAACAGAGCTGATGGTGAACAGAAACAGAGCTGATGGTGAACAGAAACAGAGCTGATGGTGAACAGAAACAGAGCCGATGGTGGACAGAAACAGAGCCGATGGTGAACAGAAACAGAGCTGATGGTGAACAGAAACAGAGCTGATGGTGAACAGAAACAGAGCCGATGGTGGACAGAAACAGAGCCGATGGTGGACAGAAACAGAGCCGATGGTGGACAGAAACCGAGCCGATGGTTAACAGAAACCGAGCCGATGGTTAACAGAAACAGAGCCGATGGTGAACAGAAACAGAGCCGATGGTGAACAGAAACAGAGCCGATGGTGAAAAGAAACAGAGCCGATGGTGAACAGAAACAGAGCCGATGGTGAACAGAAACAGAGCCGATGGTGGACAGAAACAGAGCTGATGGTGGACAGAAAACAGAGCCGATGGTGAACAGAAACAGAGCCGATGGTGAACAGAAACAGAGCTGATGGTGAACAGAAACAGAGCCGATGGTGAACAGAAACAGAGCTGATGGTGGAAGTCTCTGTTAGCTCCGCAGCACACTGTGGTCCACTCCATGTTTTAAATTTCTCCCAGCGGCAGTGTCCTGATGACATCGTCGAGGCATGACAGCTGAAGACCAGAGTTGATGGGTCTTCATGACGATTCAAACGATGGGGATCGCCGCAGCACCATGCAGGAGGCAGAACATGATGATGATGGTTTACTATTTCCGGTCCGAATTCAAAGTACGGATCGATGGGCACTCTAACGGCTGATATTGCCCACAACCCATTGAGAGTTGGACGAGGATTCAATTAGAACTACAAACGCGGATAAAAAGTGTTAAAAAACTACAAACATGATGGATGTGCGAGTTCGACGGTTAGGTAGAGAAGTTTAGATAAAGGGGTTTGAGTGACACTATCAGTATTTAACCTGACAAAAATATATTTATTCAGTGTTGTCCACATTATATTTCACCTGCAGCAGCATTGAGCACTTTTGTAATGACAAGTTTGGCCATTAACTTTTAATTGCGTCATTATATTTAAACTGCAAAGACACACACATTGCAGATCAACGAGTGGCTACATTTCTCTCTGATACGGTAGGAGATTAACTGAATGTAGAGGATTTAAACTGAGACGAATCTGACGATGATTGACAGGGCAGATAAACGGTGACGGGATGCACGTAACTAAGCGACAGAGTCCGTTAAAGATTGCGAAGTAGTCCCGAAGCTTGCATACTTTTCTGCTACACACTCAAAAGTATATACTTTTTCTTCACAAAAAGAGTACATACTTTTAGGACGTAGTATAAGTAGGCGAATTGGGACGCAGCAACTGATTCATCCAGCAATGAAACGAGTGAAGACTTTTATGAGTGAGTCATTGAATCATTAATTCAAGAGATTTGTTCAAAAACGCTGATTCTTCCAGTAATGAAACGAGTGATGTCTTTATGAGTGAGTCTTTGAATCATTCTCTCGAGATCCGTTCAAAAACACTGATTCTTCCAGTAATGAAATGAGTGAAGTCTTTATGAGTGAGTCTTTAGCTGTGTCCCAAAGTGAAGGGTGCGCACTTTGAAGGCCAGGCCAGGCCAGGCCACGCCTTCAAAGTGCACAAAGTGCACGAAGGGCGAACCGAGGAATAGGGTTGCCAGGTCTGAATAACAAAACCCCTCCAATTATTATTCAAAAGTATCGTAATCACGGCCAGAATGGGCCAAAAAATCCCAAAATGCGGGGCGTGGGCGGTTGAAATATTGCGTAAGTAAAGACAACTTAACCTGTGGACTATATAGGCTACAAACACCCCAAAGCAACAGTAGCCTAAATGCAGCCCCAATCCAGACTTGGCAACAATGGCGTCGTTAATGGCCTAGCAGGTTGTGACAACTGACAGCGGACGTTCATGAGATTTTAAAAAGAATGGAGCATATATGATAATAATAATACTTATTTTATATATATATATATATATATATATATATATATATATATATATATATATATATATATATATATATATACATAAATATTTTGGAGCTTTTTATTGGGTTTTGACATGCTTCAAAGCCTGTGACGATGGGAGACCGGACCATAGCATGTAAATCTAGCCGCTTAAATATTGACAAATTGCAAATATTAGTTAACAGTTTATTTCTTATGTTAAATGTAACTGTTACAATATATTTTAAACATTTAGCCTATATATACGTCCAAGTTTTTTTAAGTTGGCCTACTTATTTTTATTCAACTCATCATCTCAGATGCATTGTCAACTTTTTATGCCAGCCATCGACCGATTCAGCCCCGCAAAGCTGCGGACGGTGGAAATATGCCCTGATCATCCCAGAAGATGATGTCCTGCTCAGGCCTTACCAGAGTCTCTATTGTGCATTATTCCCCATCCCGGTCCAGCTCCAGCTTCTCCCGCTCAGCGCAATGAAAGTGTAGAAAAGGCTTTTCTTCTGGTTTGGCTGATAATTAAATTTTCTGTTTTTTCTGATGTTAAACTTAAGTTATAGCCTATTATTGGCCTATAAATAGGCTATAGTTGTAAAAAGGGTAAGCTAATCTATAGACCAATTTTTTTTATATGTACACATTTTAAATTACATGACAAGAAAATATATGTAGAAACATATATACATGTGTTTAATGTAGCTAAAGAATGTAGGCTACAGAACAACCACTTCTTTAATTTAGCCTACGATTGAAGTTAACGAAAAAGAACAATAGACAGTATAGTTTCTTTGTTTAATTTACAAATAACTTGCATAAAAAAATAATAAACTAATACTCTAGCCTAGCCATTTACATTGTTCTGTGTCGGCCACGCATTCAGCCTTAGGAGGATCGATCTTTCGGTGACCGCCGTCAGTGAACATTTATTCATTCATTTATATAAAAAACGTTATTTTAGCATCTCTTTTAGCAGTTTTCGTTTATTTACATTTTTTCTTATAATTCTTGATTTAGCCTATTTTTCTGCGATATTTGTTTTAGCTACGGTGTTGACAGTAGGCTAGGCCTATACTAGGCTGTAAGAAAAATAAATGATTGCACGGACAATTCCTATCCCAAGTGTCTCTCTTTCTGTAAGGGGAATTTAAAAGATAGATTCTGGAAACAAAATCTAAATTTAGCTGGATCAGTCGGGTCGGGAATAAAATAATTTATAGCGGGTGAGCACGGAGTGAATTTTACGCGCGAGCGTAATGGTGCGGTGCGGAATAGCGGGAGCGGGACGAAAATACAGTGCTGTGCAGATTTAATTTTGAAGGCTATTTAAAGAAAGTGTATGAAAAAAAAGAAAGAAAAAGCGAAAAGGGTGATAATGGACTGATTCATCTTCTTGAGATAATGGTTGCGAAATAAATACCATTTAAAAATTGGGAAATGAAAGTTCATCTTGGTTGCTCAGGGCAGGGAACTGGGAACTGTGCGAATGCACTAAACGTTTTATTTACTTCAAGCGCTTGCGCTGTTGCATTCAATAGTATCCAGGCTACACTTGAGTTACCGACTGCTATACCGTCTTTAACTGGGAAATCTGATCGAGTGCTGAGGGAATGCGGACGGACCACCAGTGTGCTATGAATTCTGGGATAGGGAAGGCTGCGAAGTTGTGGGAAGGTCCCATCTGCTGTACCCTTCCTTTGCCTGAGAACCGAAGGGCGCATTTTGAAGTCGCTCATGAATTGCAGCAGCCTTCGTCGCACCGCTGTGACGCAATCGCACTTCAAATGTGGCCTTCAGAGGGTGCAGCCTTCACATTGGGACAGCCTTCGTAGTGCCGCTGTGACGCAATCGCACTTCAAATGTGGCCTTCAGAGGTGCAGACTTCACATTGGGACAGCCTTCGTAGTGCCGCTGTGACGTAATCGCACTTCAAATGTGGCCTTCAGAGGGTGCAGACTTCACATTGGGACAGCCTTCGTAGTGCCGCTGTGACGCAATCGCACTTCAAATGTGGCCTTCAGAGGGTGCAGACTTCACATTGGGACAGCCTTCGTAGTGCCGCTGTGACGCAATCGCACTTCAAATGCGGCCTTCAGAGGTGCAGACTTCACATTGGGACAGCCTTCGTAGTGCCGCTGTGACGTAATCGCACTTCAAATGTGGCCTTCAGAGGGTGCAGACTTCACATTGGGACAGCCTTCGTAGTGCCGCTGTGACGTAATCGCACTTCAAATGCGGCCTTCAGAGGTGCAGACTTCACATTGGGACAGCCTTCGTAGTGCCGCTGTGACGTAATCGCACTTCAAATGTGGCCTTCAGAGGGTGCAGACTTCACATTGGGACAGCCTTCGTAGTGCCGCTGTGACGCAATCGCACTTCAAATGTGGCCTTCAGAGGGTGCAGACTTCACATTGGGACAGCCTTCGTAGTGCCGCTGTGACGCAATCGCACTTCAAATGCGGCCTTCAGAGGTGCAGACTTCACATTGGGACAGCCTTCGTAGTGCCGCTGTGACGTAATCGCACTTCAAATGTGGCCTTCAGAGGGTGCAGACTTCACATTGGGACAGCCTTCGTAGTGCCGCTGTGACGTAATCGCACTTCAAATGCGGCCTTCGAAGTGCGCGCACTTCACTTTGAGACGCAGCTATAGAATCATTCAATCGAGATCCGTTCAAAAACACTGATTCATCCAGTAATGAAACGAGTGAAGTATTTATGAGTGACTTTTTAAAATAGTTTTATAATACTGCATTTTGTTAGCATTTTTTGCAGAACAGCCATTGAAAACGCTGAACCGTTTAAACCAGTCTACGTTTTTTTGCTGGTCTAGCTGTTATTCAGCTGACACGTTGTGATCATTTTAACAACCAAAATGCAATGTAGGTGTTGTAGAAATGTACCAGTCCAATCCCAGCCACATTGTGATCAGTTAAGAGACGCACAACCAATGATGTAAACCCATTGTGGAGGTAAGTCAGCTCAAGTTTTTACAGTAACGTCAGTGCTGAGAACAAACGAGTACACTTTCTGCAGTTTCACTTGTCCTTACTTTGGCTTTTCTTAGTATTTGGCTCTGCTGAATGAGGTTTTATCTTCCAGTGAGAGCGTGGGCCCCCGGTGCCTCTCCATTGTGCCTTTCCTTGCTGATTTATTCCTGGAATTGATTGAGAGTGTACAAAGAAATAGTGCTCTTGAAAGCAAGTACTTGTGTTTAGGCTGCGTGGGCCGCTCGGCCACACTCAACAATCGGAAAACACTCCAGTTAATGCCATCAATGACAGAGTCATCACCCGCGCCTTGCGGTAATGATACAGCGGTAAACATGAGTCAATCAATGGGCTCCATTCAGCCGCTCTCTTGTGGTCCAGCACTTTAGAGTAACATGAAACATAATCTGGACACTTGTCCTTCATTTTATGAGCTGATTCGTCTTGACAGTATGACACTCATAAGTAGCTGAACACACAATTTGCAATGGCTGTTGATCTCCAAAACAGATATAAACATAGTTTAAATATCGTCTGGCTAGCGCACTTCCCATAATGTTTACGCAATGCAGCGATCAAAATTTATAAAGGTGTGTCAAATAAAGATTGTATCAGTTGCATTGTTGAACCAGTATGTGTCGATAAAGCACTGTTAAAAATGTACTTATTGAATCATTCATTCAAGAGAATCGTTCAGAAATGCTGATTCAGCCAGTAATTCAACAAGTGAAATCTTTATGAGTGAGTCATTGAATCATTCATTCAAGAAATTCATTCAAAAATGCTGATTCATCCAGTAATGAAACAAGTGAAGTCTTTATGAGTGAGTCATTGAATCATTAATTCAAGAGATTCATTCAAAAATGCTGATTCATCCAGTAATGAAACAAGTGAAGTATTTATGAGAGTCATTGAATCATTCACTCAAGAGATTCATTCAAAAACACTGATTCATCCAGTAATGAAACAAGTGAAGTATTTATGAGTGAGTCATTGAATCCTTCTCTCGAGATCCGTTCAAAAACGCTAATTCATCCAGTAATGAAACAAGTGATGTATTTATGAGTGAGTCATTGAATCATTCATTCAAGAGATTCGTTCAAAAACGCTAATTCATCCAGTAATGAAACAAGTGATGTATTTATGAGTGAGTCATTGAATCATTAATTCAAGAGATTCATTCAAAAATGCTGATTCATCCAGTAATGAAACAAGTGAAGTATTTATGAGTGAGTCATTGAATCATTAATTCAAGAGATTCATTCAAAACACTGAAGCATCCAGTAATGAAACAAGTGAAGACTTCATGAGTGAGTCATTGAATCATTCATTTAAACGTTTAAAAAAAAAAAATAATAATTTAGATGAAACATTTTAAATAGACTGCAGTCAATTAACATTTTGTCAGAACCTCTAGTAAATCACATATTATTTTGTTAAGTTGTCTGTTCGTAATAGTGATCCTGAAGCCAGGCTGTTGTTGAAAATAAGAACTTAAGTAACTTGCCAGGTTAAATAAAGGTTAAAAAAAAATCTCAGTGTATCCACTTAGTAAGTTTAGTGCACCGCTAAACCAGATTTTTTAAAGCTTATTGATAGGCTGTTCTGAAGGGGTTTTTCTTTCACTTTGCTATGCCGTTGAGTTGATCAAAGGGGTTGTGTGTGTCTCCTGATGGTTTCAGCTCATTGTTGTGTTTAAGGTGTTTGCACTGAAGGTTGCTTGCATTGCCGTGTGGCTCTGAGTGTGTTTCGCATGTTGCTTTGAGGTTGAGAATGGGGTTTTAGTGCACTGTTGTACTGGTCTTTGAATTGTTTTTATCTCACTGGTTTTTTCATCATGCTGCCATGCACTTTAGCTGTTTGGATTGATTGACGTGGATGATTGCAGTGGTATTGAGTGCAGTGTGAACACAGAAAAATGCTGTTTAAGCTTAAGTGTTTATACAAATCCATGCACTTTTTTATTTTTTATAGCCGCATAGTCATTTAAAATGGATATTGACGTGTGTATTGAACTTAAAAAAACAATTTGAATTTAAATGAAATATTTATCAGTCCATACGTCTTAGTTCAGAAGTCTGCTCACATTTAGCATTCATAATTTTTGTTTTGTTTGTTTTTTTACACTTAAAGGGTTAGTTCAGGCAAAAATGTAAATTGTGTCATTAATTCCTCCTGTGGTTGGCCAGCCGTCAGACCTCCGCTCATCTTCACACACAGATTGTGTGAAGTGTTGAAATCCGATGGCTCAGAAAGGCCTTCATTGACACCAATGTCATTTCCTCTCTCAAGACCCATAAAGGCACTAAAGACGTCGTTACAAAGCCCATCTCACTACAGCGGCTCTACGATCATTTATGAAGCGGCGAGAAGAGTTTTAGTGCGCAAAAAAACTAAATAACGACTTATATAGTGATGGCCGATTTCAAAACAAGGCTTTGAACCGTTATGAGTCAGTGAATCGATTCATGATTCGGATCGCCAGAGTCACGTGATTCCAGCAGTTCGACACGCGATCCGAATCATGAATCAATACGCTGATTAGGGCTGGGCGATAAAGCGATAACGATAATTATCACGATATAATTTTCGATAAAATGATAACAACAGTTTGATAAATTCTCGATATAATGCTTGCGCGGTATGCGTAATGCTGCGCATGCGTATTGCAGGCGGGCTTCTGGGTGCGGCACGCGCTGTTGTTTACAGTCTGTGGCTGACAGGATTGGAGGATCGCAGTGAAGTGGAGCGAGAAAAATGAGCGATAGTGAAGAAAACTCAGAGCTCATGACCAGCTCGGAGAACACAGATATCGCTGACAAGTTAGTTCGCTCAACTTCAGTGGTTTGGAGATATTTTGGCGATCCATCCGACATAAAACAGCGACGTACGTGGACTGCTTGCTTATCATAGGTTCACCACGCAGAATATAATTATTAAATTATCCTGCTGCTTCGAAGTTCTTCCATATTACATTGAGCCCAGTACAGCGGTAAATCTACATTAACTACATTCACACACACAGGCTTATCACCTTGTTAGTTGCGGTGGGAGACTTACAACAAGCTAACGCTACCAAACTATAATCACTAAAACATCGGACTTGTACATCGCTATCATAATTGTTTGTCTTTGGTGATGTATTAATGACTCAGCATCGCATGTATCAAAAGAGAAATAATGTCATCCGATGTTTAAAATTAATAAAATAGACTAGACAGAGCTCTGGAGATCCACAAATACTGAACTTTGCTATCTCCCTCCTCTCGCTACCAGCCCACACGCGCGTGTGTGTGTGTGTGCGTGTTTGTGTGTCGGTGAGAGAGTGAGAGAGAGAGAGAGAGAGAGAGAGAGAGAGAGAGAGAGAGAGAGAGAGAGAGAGAGATGCACAGTGGACCATTTTTTTGCCCGTTTGCCTTTACTACTTACACAATAAGTAATGATATTATTGATATACAGTGTAGAGTAAAAAATGCCTACCACAAATAAGATTTTAATAAATAAATCTACCTTAGTTATAATAAATTGTTCACCTGTTTGGGAAGTGTTTGTCATGTTTTGGCAATAAAGGATAGTTTAAAACCACAGTTAACTGTCAGCTTTCTACATATTTCACTCAGGAGCAAAAATATGCCTTTAAACTTTAAAGAAATAAAGATTTTACATTTATCGTGATATTTATCGATATCGACTGATATGAAAAATGATATCATGATCATTTTTTTGGGCCATATCGCCCAGCCCTAACGCTGATTCATAACCATTCGGTCCTAATGCACACAAAAACTCTTCTCGCCGCTTCATAAATGATTGTAGAGCCGCTGTAGTGAGATGGGCTTTGTAGCGACGTCTTTAGTGCCTTTATGGGTCTTGAGAGAGGAAATGACATTGGTGTCAATGAAGGCCTTTCTGAGCCATCGGATTTCAACACTAATATCTTCATCTGTGTGTGAAGATGAGCGGAGGTCTGACGGCTGGCCAACCACAGGAGGAATTAATGACACAATTTACATTTTTGGGTGAACTAACCCTTAAACAAAATCCATTGAGCATAGCACCCACGCCATCAAATGAATAAGAGAGTAAAGTCATTATTATATGTATATTATTATCAGTTCTAATGAGAGCAGGACAGAAGCTTACTAGCGTTTCTCTTTTCAACACACACTCTTCAGAAACGTACCGAAGCGGAAAGCGGCTGACTCTTCGGCCTGTGATGTGAGATGACACGTGGGCTGGCTTTGAGGTTGCACGCGGGTTAGGCTGAACCTCTGGGAGAGGCTTTTTTTGTTCCCCCCGTCCTGAAGCCGATGACGAGGCTGGTTCTGTCAGTTCACCCTCACTCGCCGAGCGCCGCTGGATTTGTGTCGAAACTCTCCAGATTCATCGAGGGCTGATCAAAGCCGTCCTCGTCATCTCCGGCGCGCCGATGAGACTTTCATCTCTGGCTCGGGCTCTTTTTTTGTTTTCGCTTGTCATTTCACAATGTTGCTTTCAAAGAAAAATAATCATTATTTATCAGAGGAACCTTTTTTGATTCGTTTTGACTGGAGAATAATGACACCGCCGTGGCAATAATTGACTCGCTTTTTTATTTTCGCAGCTCACGTCTGCGATTCGTCTGCTTGTTCAGTCAGAGCTACCATTAAAGAGGATCTCAGGCAAAGTTTGGAGCAACTCATGAAATATAAAGCACCTTGGAGTTGTTTTGATGCTTGTTCATTTATAGAAAAAAAAGAGCATGGACTCAATTAAACGCATTAGTCGCACATGAACATTGTTTGCTGTTCTATATTATTTAAAGGTGCAGTAAGCAATTTCTTAGAAACGCTGTTATTTGAAGTCACCAAAACCCCAAATAATCACACCCCTTAATTGATAGCTCCACCCCCAAATACAGGCACCTCCCCCTTCATGAATGTATACGCCCCTTACTGCTGATTGGCTACAAGTGTGTTTTGGGGCTTGGTCTGATCCACTTCCAACAGTGTTTCTCAAAAATTGCTTACTGCACCTTTTACGCCCGGATATACTTCCAAAAATGTGGGCTTCACGCAGCTCGTTTCATACACAAATAATTATTTCTGTCTTACAAATGATTTCTACAGAAGTGATCAAAATTTGGAAAGCTAATTCATTCAAAAACGCTGAATCATCCAGTAACGAAACAAGTAAGTATTTATGAGTGAGTCATTGAATCATTCATTCAAGAGATTCGTTCAAAAACGCTGATTCATCCAGTAATGAAACAAGTGAAGTATTTATGAATGAGTCATTGAATCATTCACTCAAGAGATTCATTCAAAAATGCTGATTCATCCAGTAATGAAACAAGTGAAGACTTCATGAACGAGTCATTGAATCATTCATTCAAATGTTTAAAAAAAAAAAAGTTTTTGTTAAGTTTTCTGTTCGTAATGGTGATTATGATTCCCGGCTATTGTTGAAAATAAGAACTTAAGTATTTATGAGCGAGTCATTGAATCATTCACTCAAGAGATTCGTTCTGAAATGCTGATTCATCCAGTAATGAAACAAGGGAAGTATTTATGAGTGAGTCATTGAATCATTCATTCAAGAGATTTGTTCAAAAACACTGATTCATCCAGTAAAGAAACAAGTGACGTATTTATGAGTGAGTCATTGAATCATTCATTCGAGATTTGTTCAGAAATGCTGATTCATCCACTAGTGAAACAATTGAAGGATTTACAAGTGAGTCATTGAATCATTCATTCAAGTGATTTGTTCAAAAACACTGAATCATCCAGTAATGAAACTAGTGAAGACTTTTATGAGCGAGTCATTGAATCATTCATTCAAAAGATTTGTTCAAAAACACTGATTGGTCCAGTAATGAAACAAGTGGAGTATTTATGAGTGAGTCATTGAATCATTCATTTAAGAGATTTGTTCAAAAACACTGAATCATCCAGTAATGAAACGAGTGAAGACTTTAATGAGCGAGTCATTGAATCATTCATTCATAAGATTCGTTCAAAAACACTGAATCATCTAGTAATGAAACAAGTGAAGACTTTAATGAGTGAGTCATTGAATCATTCACTCAAGAGAATCGTTCAAAAACACTGAATCATCCAGTAATGAAAAGAGTGAAGACTTTAATGAGTGAGCCTTTTTTTATTTTTGTTTAAATAAGATGAATTACTTTTAAATAGACTGCAACAGTTAACATTTTGTCAGAACCTGTCGTAAATCCCATAATTTTGTTTAGTTGTCGGTTCAAAATCGCAAGTTATTTTTATTTTTTTCAATTTATCCGGAATTGTTTTGGCACATTGCGAGAGTGTTTTTTTTTAAAGAGTGTTGTTGCATGGTTTTCAGCGTTTAGTTATGTTACTGTGCACATAAAAAACACTTAAAACATTGCATCCATGCATCAACAGTAAGAATCACACCTCAAATGCACTGATTCTGGACGCTTGATCTGAGGACTCATTCAAACGGATAACACACTCGCTGAGCTTTAATACAGACTGTAAGGGCTTTGTTCGAACCTGAAGCAAACACATGCTATGTTGAAGGATTTTTCCAATAAGTGTTCATGCTAAAAATATGCATTGCACAGAAATACCTCAAAAGCACATGCTGCTTCCATAGCAACCCTGCTGGCCATGCGTCCTTAGATATCTCACATCACGCGTCGAGCGTGTGGAAAACAAGATGTGCTGCTGGAAGTCATTGTGTTCAGATGCTGCCCGCATGCAAGCGCGCTAAACCCTTATTAACGTCTTAATGTGCACATTGGCAGTGTGTGAGAAGGCAGCTTGACTTTGAGCTAATCTACAGCGGCAAATCCCCGGCCAGGACGCATTACAGGAATCACATCCTCCACCAATCAGTCCGTCAGCGAGCTGTAAGTGTTATGGGCTTAACGTGTGGAACAAAATATTTTGCGGATTATCCTCATTACAGCCTGATCAGTCCTCCGTAGCAATTAGCGCTTCAATGTTTCAACCGACTAGCGTTAGCGTTGAGCTCGCAGGCCTTCAGACGCCTCAGCACGCGCTATTAGTCTGTTTATTTACATTGTGTGACTTCAAATCTATCAATCCTTGGAAAAACTTCAACTGCGGAAAAAGTATTACTGGAAAATATTCATAAGTTTCAGCCTGAAGACAATATTTGATAATTATCTCAATGTTAATGACTTGTTTTGCATTCAGAGGAACCATCATTTCCACCAAATTAAAAGTGTATTCATAGATTCAAAGTTTAATGCAAGTAGTAAAGTGCAGTCAACATTTCCCATTTCCATTAACTTTTTTTGTTGATATAAATTAATAAAAGTTATCAATAAATAAATCAGTTCAAGCAATTGAAGAAAATGATTCACTGAATCAACAAATCGATTCAGTGAATCGATTCATTGAAGACTGTGATTAGTTGGTTGTCCAAGAAGGAAAAAAGAGCGCTTTTAAGTCTAGGGTCTATACAACCCTACACTGGATTCACTAATTTAACTCACCGATTCACTGAATCAACTCAAACCTTCACTAATTTGACTCATCACTTCACTCAATTGACTCACTCCTTCACTAGTTTGACTCATCATTTCGATTAATTGACTCATCCCTTCACTAATTTAACTCATTGATTCACTTAATTGACTAATCCCTTCACTAATTTGACTCCTCGCTTTACTGAATCAACTCACCCCTTCAATAATTTGACTCATTGATTCACTGAATCGACTCACTCCTTCATTAATTTGAATCATCGCTTCACTGAATTGACTAACCCCTACACTAATTTGACTCTACTGATTGACTGAATTGACTCAACATTTGACTCATCACTTTACTGAATTGACTCACCCCTTCACTAATTTTACTCATCGCTTAAATTAATTGACTCACCTCTTGACTAATTTAACTCATTGATTGACTGAATTGACTCACCCCTTCACTAATTTTACTCATTGCTTAAATTAATTGACTCACCTCTTGACTAATTTAACTCATTGATTGACTGAATTGACTCACCCCTTCACTAATTTTACTCATTGCTTAAATTAATTGACTCACCTCTTGACTAATTTAACTCATTGATTGACTGAATTGACTCACCCCTTCACTAATTTTACTTATCGCTTAAATTAATTGACTCACCTCTTCACTAATTTAACTCATTGATTGACTGAATTGACTTTCCCCTTCATTAATTTGACCAATTGATTGACTGAGTCGACTCACCTCTTCACTTATTTAACTCATTGATTCACTGAAGTGACTCACCCCTTCACTAATTTGACCCACCGCTTTACTGAATTGACTCACCCCTCTCATTAATTTGACTCATTGATTCAATTAATTGACTCACCCCTTCATTAATTTGACTCATTGATTCACTGAATTGACTCACCCCTTCACTAATTTGGCTCTTTGATTCGCTGAATTGACTCTCCCCTTCACTTATTTAACTCATTGATTCACTGAATTGTCTCCAACCTTCAATTTGACTCTTTGATTCACTAAATGGACTCACCCCTTTACTAATTTGACTCTTTGATTCACTGAAAAATAGATTATTTTGCCTCTGATGTCTCCTGTTGGCTTTGTCCAATGCCCTGTCCAAGAGAAAGCAGAATTTCCTCCGATATCTGCTCAGGTTCTGGTCCAGTGCTTTTGACTCGCTTGCCTTCCGGTGAAGCAAGTGCTGTGGCGAGTCTATAAATATGAGTGTACTTGCAGGAGGAGGAGGATGATGAAGATGAGGGAACAATGTGTCTGGCTGCGGCTGCTTTCACCAACCCCGCAGCATTAGTCACTGTCAGCTGCTGTCTCAACACCTTCCTGTAGATCCATGCGTTCATCCGGCCAACCGGTGCCACACGCCGAGACAAAGATACAGCAACTCGCCCACTGACGGACGGCGACTGAGGACCTGCTTAATATTTATAGGATCATTTGTAAATTTCATTTGTGTAGCTTTATCCAAAAGCACATTTGATTACTATACTATAGTTTGTTTAGGGACACTCTTTGCATTTCCTTTTCCTTTCTCTTTTCCAGTAGAAGAGCAGCCGGTGATGCGGGGAACATCTGTAATGAATGGATGGAGAGGCCAGACGTGTCTCATCGAGGGTAAAGGATGCCCGCAGAGGGATCACTTCCCCCCGGCTTTATTGCCTTGCGCTTTATTTATGGGTTGGACATGTTGCCTCTGGGCTGGAGGTGAAGTGAAACCGGACCGCTGTTCAGCGCCGCACCATCACAACCTCAAACGAGAACATGACAAACGATCCATGCAATCCACAGGGCCAGATATCTCAGCCAGAATCAAGCGGTAACCTCTCTCAGTTTCTCTTGAAGCCAATACAGAAGTGACTTAAACTGCAGTTCATCGACTGGCCACTAGAGCGGCTCCAGAAGGAGCAGAATCTCATTGAGCCTCATGTTAAAATGCCAACTTTACAGCAGAATAAAACATGTTTACAGCCTGAGACAAATTGTGGTTTTGGTCTATACGGCTAATTTTGCCCTTCATGACGACTGTGAGGGGGGTGGATTTATTTATAACTCATTCGTTTACGTTATATAAAGCCTTAAAGATCTGCATAATTAAGGGCGTGGCCACTTTGAGTGACAGGTGGATAGCCGTTTGTCTGCTGTCTGTTAGTCATCACGTCACCTAAGCTCCGCCCACGTCCCGCCTCTTTGCCCATTTTCAGTTATCTAGGCGTGATGACGCGATGCCAAGATGGTGACGACCAGCTCGTCTCTACTTTACGCTTCAGAATCCTATGGGTGACATCACGGACATTACATCCTATGGTCAGAATTCAAGCCTTTCTCTAGCCTGGTGAAAACCAGACCATTGTCAGTAGTAACTTGAGTTATGGTCTGACAAAGCTTCATAGACAAATCATTTCCAAAGGGGTGTGTGTGTTTGTGTGTGTCACCAACAGACAATGACGTTTGCTGAGCGACGGAGAAAAATCTGAGACTCTGACAGCAATTCTCTGTTTGTGATTTTGAGGAAGATGTTGCAATGGCTTCTGACGACTTTTGCCGCCGTTGTAAAAGAAATATGATAATAGCTGGTGTCCACCGCCGCTCCATCAACATTTTTGCAAAATGTGAATACCCTAATAGCATCTCAGAGCGACTGAAACATCTCAGATTGACGATCGAACAGAAAACACAGAGTTCTGATCGCATTCGCCCCTGCAGTATTAAATCTGTATTGCGAATAGAACGCGATTTGCAATATTTTCAAAATAAAATATTTTTTCTTTGTCTTGGAGTCTTTGGAAAATTGTGTCTCACAGACTTTATTCAAATTCAGTCATTTCTGATGTGTTAGAAGATTTCAGACTTGACCATAGATATATAGACCATGACCTACATATGACCATGTAGATGCCTCATTCGATCGATCTGCACAGGCACTAATGAGGGTTCTATATATATATATCTATATATCTATGATCGCACCAGCTTGACCTCACTAGATGGAAGTTACAGCCGATGGGAAAACTTGATGAGACTCGTCGGGATATGAGGTAAAAAAATAACAAATACTGTTGTGTTTCTCACAGAAACCGATCGGTTCGTGTCTTAACAAATCAATGTGTCGTCAGGAGCAGCAGGGTTTTTGTGTATGTTTTTTTGTATGTTTTACTCTCATAGAGTTGTTCCCCATTCACACCATCATATGACCGACACACAGCAGCGGTTGAGTTAAAAATCTTCATTTGTGTTCTCCTGAAGAAACAAACACACCTACATGTTGGATACACTGGGGGTCAGCAGATAAACATCACATTATTATATACAAATTATAATAATGTAAAAGGCATTGTCATAGCATTTACCTGAAGGCAATGTTACTGGACGTCAGTAAAGTATTAGTAGCCAATACAGTCAGTCTGCAACAGTGAGCTTAAACTATCCCCAAAACCCTTTCAAAACCAACCGTCGGGTTACTGTTTGTCTCCAAAAGTCAGCCGAAGCAATAAGAAATCCCATCTCGTCGACGGCGGCTCTGTTGCGCTTCAGTAATGGCTCCTGTGGTTTTTTTGTTCTGGGTTGTTGTTGTTACACCGCTGGAAGAAAAGCTGAGGCAACATTTCCCCGGCTCATCGCCACAAACAGGCTTCTGGAAACATCCAACACCCAATATCTGACTAAGCGCTTCTCCGATCTCTGTCTGTTGGCGGCTTTATTCACTTGCGAGCTCACATCCATCAGAGAACGGGAAGATTAAACCCCTCGCTCATATTTCCGGCCCCAATCCTATTTCATGCCAAAGATAGAATTCCAAGTTCATTACGGCTGGTTTCCATCAAGAAAGGTTTTTTTTTGCCAGCTAACAGTTTGAAAATCAACGGCGTGCGTATTTGACAGCGGTGATCGGATGATTTTCATGTGAATCAGGATTTTTATTTGTTCTATCAGTAGTTGATAGAGTGGTGAAAAGTGGACGATAGATGGATTGAAAAGAAGTTATTACATTATGCATTAAACAAAATACAAAGGTCCGTTGTCCTTCCATGTTCACTTGAGTGTGTAGAGCAGCTTACAGGACGTTTTCATTTCTGCAGATCTGTTTTTCTGGAGAGAAAAAAAAAGAGCCTAGAAAAAGTATCTTAAAAAAAACTGTTAATCTGTGCCTGTCTGTCTATCCATCCATCTGAAAAACTGTCTGTCTATCAAATGGATGAAAACCGTCTAAAAAAAAAGTATCTGTAAGAGTGAAAAACAGCATCTGTTTGACTGAAAATGTGTTTGAAAAAGTGTGTCTGTGAATCTGAAAAAGTGTCTATCCATCCAAAAAAAATGGTTTATGCCGATCCATTCGTCTAAAAAAGTACCTGTCTATCTATCCATTTACCTGAAAAAGTACCTGTCTGTCTGAAAAATTACCTTTCTGTCTATCTATCTGATGAATCTATTATCTATTCATCTAGAAAAAATTACCTGTCTGTCCATCCATTTGTCTAAAAAAGCACCTGTCTGTCTGAAAAAGTACCTGTCTCTCCATCCATTCATTTAAAAAAGTACTTGTCTGTCTGAAAAAGTACACGTATGTCTATCCAGTCATCTGTAAAAGTACCTGTCTGTCATCCATTTGTCTGAAAAAAGTACCTGTCTGTCTGAAAAAGTACACGTGTGTCTATCCAGTCATCTGTAAAAGTACCTGTCTGTCATCCATTTGTCTGAAAAAAGTACCTGTCTGTCTGAAAAAGTACACGTATGTCTATCCAGTCATCTGTAAAAGTACCTGTCTGTCTGTCTGTCCATCCAGTAATTTAAAAAAGTACCTGTCTGTCATCCATTTGTCTGGAAAAAGTACCTGTCTGTCTGAAAAAGTACACGTGTGTCTATCCAGTCATCTGTAAAAGTACCTGTCTGTCATCCATTTGTCTGAAAAAAGTACCTGTCTGTCTGAAAAAGTACACGTATGTCTATCCAGTCATCTGTAAAAGTACCTGTCTGTCATCCATTTGTCTGGAAAAAGTACCTGTCTGTCTGAAAAAGTACACGTGTGTCTATCCAGTCATCTGTAAAAGTACCTATCTATTCATCTAGGAAAAATTACCTGTCTGTCTGTCCATCCATTTGTCTAAAAAAGTATCTTTCTGTCTGAAAAAGTACCTGTCTGTCTATCATTCATCTAAAAAAGTACCTGTCTGTCTGAAAATGTACCTGTCTGTCATCCATTCGTCTAAAAAGTACCTGTCTGTCTGTCCAGTAATTTAAAAAAGTACCTGTCTGTCTGAAAAAGTACCTGTCTGTCTGTCCGTCCAGTAATTTAAAAAAAGTACCTGTCTGTCATCCATTTGTCTGGAAAAAGTACCTGTCTGTCTAGACAAATTACCTGTCTGTCCATCCATTTGTCTAAAGAAAGTACCTATCTGTCTGAAAATGTACCTGTCTGTCCATCCATTTGTCTAAAAAAGGACCTGTCTGTCTGAAATTGTACCTGTCTGTCATCCATTCGTCTAAAAAAGTACCTGTCTGTCTGAAAAAAGTACCTGTCTCCATCCATTCATCTAAATAATAGTACCTGTCTGTCTGAAATATTACCTGTCCGTCCATCCATTCATCTGAAAAAGTACCTGTCTGTCTGAAAAATGACCTGTCCGTCCATCCATTCATCTGAAAAAGTGCCTGTCTGTCTGAAAAATTACCTGTCCGTCCATCCATTCGCCTAAAAAAGTACCTGTCTGTCTGAAAAAGTACCTGTCTGACTGTCTGTCTGTCCGTCCAGTAATTTAAAAAAAGTACCTGTCTGTCTGAAAAAGTACCTGTCTTGTCTGTCTGTCTGTCCGTCCAGTAATTAAAAAAGTACCTGTCTGTCTGAAAAAGTACCTGTCTGTCTGTCCGTCCAGTAATTTAAAAAAGTACCTGTCTGTCTGTCCGTCCAGTAATTTTAAAAAAGTACCTGTCTGTCATCCACAGGTACTAAAAAAAGTACCTGTCTGTCTAAAATTGTACCTGTCTGTCCATCCATTTGTCTAAAAAAGCACCTGTCTGTCTGAAAATGTAGCTGTCTGTCATCCATTCGTTTAAAAAAAGTACTTGTCTGTCTGAAAAAGTACACGTATGTCTATCCAGTCATCTGTAAAAGTACCTGTCTATCTATTCATCTAGAAAAAATTACCTGTCTGTCCATCCATTCGTCTAAAAAGTACCTGTCTGTCTGTCCGTGCAGTAATTTAAAAAGTACCCGTCTGTCTGAAAAAGTACCTGTCTGTCTGACTGTCCATCCAGTAATTTTAAAAAAGTACCTGTCTGTCATCCATTTGTCTGGAAAAAGTACCTGTCTGTCTGAAAAAAATACCTGTCTGTCCATCCATTTGTCTAAAAAAGTACCTGTCTGTCTGAAAAATTACCTGTCCGTCCATCCATTCGCCTAAAAAAGTACCTGTCTGTCTGAAAATGTACCTGTCTGTCATCCATTTGTCTAAAAAAGTACCTGTCTGTCTGTCCGTCCGTCCAGTAATTTAAAAAAGTACCTGTCTGTCTGAAAAAAATACCTTTCTGTCCATCCATTCATCTAAAAAAATTACCTGTCTGTCTGAAAAATGACCTGTCCGTCCATACATTCGTCTAAAAAAGTACCTGTCTGTCTGAAAAAGTACCTGTCTGTCTGTCTGAAAAAGTACCTGTCTGTCTGTCCGTCCAGTAATTTAAAAAAAGTACCTGTCTGTCTGAAAAAGTACCTGTCTGTCTGTCCGTCCAGTAATTTATAAAAAGTACTTGTCTGTCTGAAAAAGTACCTGTCTGTCTGTCCGTCCAGTAATTTTAAAAAAGTACCTGTCTGTCATCCATTTGTCTGGAAAAAGTACCTGTCTGTCTGAAAAATTACTTGTCTGTCCATCCATTTGTCTAAAAAAAGTACCTGTCTGTCTGAAATTGTACCCGTCTGTCTGTCCGTCCAGTAATTTAAAAAAGTACCTGTCTGTCTGTCCGTCCAGTAATTTTAAAAAAGTACCTGTCTGTCATCCACAGGTACTAAAAAAAGTACCTGTCTGTCAGAAATTGTACCTGTCTGTCCATCCATTTGTCTAAAAAAGCACCTGTCTGTCTGAAAATGTAGCTGTCTGTCATCCATTCGTTTAAAAAAAGTACTTGTCTGTCTGAAAAAGTACACGTATGTCTATCCAGTCATCTGTAAAAGTACCTGTCTATCTATTCATCTAGAAAAAATTACCTGTCTGTCCATCCATTCGTCTAAAAAGTACCTGTCTGTCTGTCCGTGCAGTAATTTAAAAAGTACCCGTCTGTCTGAAAAAGGACCTGTCTGTCCATCCAGTAATTAAAAAAGTACCTGTCTGTCTGAAAAAGTACCTGTCTGTCTGTCTGTCCATCCAGTAATTTTAAAAAAGTACCTGTCTGTCATCCATTTGTCTGGAAAAAGTACCTGTCTGTCTGAAAAAAATACCTGTCTGTCCATCCATTTGTCTAAAAAAGTATCTGTCTGAAAATTTACCTGTCTGTCCATCCATTTGTCTAAAAAAGTACCTGTCTGTCTGAAAATGTACCTGTCTGTCATCCATTCGTCTAAAAAAGTACCTGTCTGTCTGTCCGTCCGTCCAGTAATTTAAAAAAAGTACCTGTCTGTCTGAAAAAAATACCTTTCTGTCCATCCATTCATCTAAAAAAATTACCTGTCTGTCTGAAAAATGACCTGTCCGTCCATTCATTCGTCTAAAAAAGTACCTGTCTGTCTGAAAAAGTACCTGTCTGTCTGTCTGAAAAAGTACCTGTCTGTCTGTCCGTCCAGTAATTTAAAAAAAGTACCTGTCTGTCTGAAAAAGTACCTGTCTGTCTGTCCGTCCAGTAATTTAAAAAAGTACTTGTCTGTCTGAAAAAGTACCTGTCTGTCTGTCTGTCCAGTAATTTAAAAAAAGTACCTGTCTGTCATCCATTTGTCTGGAAAAAGTACCTGTCTGTCTGAAAAATTACTTGTCTGTCCATCCATTTGTCTAAAAAAAGTACCTGTCTGTCTGTCCTTCCAGTAATTAAAAAAGTACCTGTCTGTTTGAAAAAGTACCTGTCTGTCTGTCCGTCCATCCAGTAATTTAAAAAAGTACCTGTCTGTCTGAAAAAGTACCTGTCTGTCTGTCCGTCCCGTAATTTAAAAAAAGTAAATTACTTTTTTTATCTGTCATCGGAAAATCTGTCACCCACAGGTACTAAAACAAGTACCTGTCTGTCTGAAATTGTACCTGTCTGTCCATCCATTTGTCTAAAAAAGCACCTGTCTGTCTGAAAATGTAGCTGTCTGTCATCCATTTGTTTAAAAAAGGTACTTGTCTGTCTGAAAAAGTACACATATGTCTATCCAGTCATCTGTAAAAGTACCTGTCTATCTATTCATCTAGAAAAAATTACCTGTCTGTCCATCCATTTGTCTCAAAAAGTATCTTTCTGTCTGAAAAAGTACCTGTCTGTCTATCATTCGTCTAAAAAAGTACCTGTCTGTCTGAAAATGTACCTGTCTGTCATCCATTCGTCTAAAAAGTACCTGTCTGTCTGTCCGTCCAGTAATTTAAAAAAGTACCTGTCTGTCTGAAAAAGGACCTGTCTGTCTATCCAGTAATTAAAAAAGTACCTGTCTGTCTAAAAAAGTACCTGTCTGTCTGTCTGTCCATCCAGTAATTTACAAAAGTACCTGTCTGTCATCCATTTGTCTGGAAAAAGTACCTGTCTGTCTGAAAAAGTACACGTGTATCTATCCAGTCATCTGTAAAAGTACCTATCTATTCATCTAGGAAAAATTACCTGTCTGTCTGTCCATCCATTTGTCTAAAAAAGTATCTTTCTGTCTGAAAAAGTACCTGTCTGTCTATCATTCGTCTAAAAAAGTACCTGTCTGTCTGAAAATGTACCTGTCTGTCATCCATTCGTCTAAAAAGTACCTGTCTGTCTGTCCGTCCAGTAATTTAAAAAAGTACCTGTCTGTCTGAAAAAGTACCTGTCTGTCTGTCCGTCCAGTAATTTAAAAAAAGTACCTGTCTGTCATCCATTTGTCTGGAAAAAGTACCTGTCTGTCTAGACAAATTACCTGTCTGTCCATCCATTTGTCTAAAGAAAGTACCTATCTGTCTGAAAATGTACCTGTCTGTCCATCCATTTGTCTAAAAAAGGACCTGTCTGTCTGAAAAAAGTACCTGTCTCCATCCATTCATCTAAATAAAAGTACCTGTCTGTCTGAAATATTACCTGTCCGTCCATCCATTCATCTGAAAAAGTACCTGTCTGTCTGAAAAATGACCTGTCCGTCCATCCATTCATCTGAAAAAGTACCTGTCTGTCTGAAAAATTACCTGTCCGTCCATCCATTCGCCTAAAAAAAGTACCTGTCTGTCTGAAAAAGTACCTGTCTGACTGTCTGTCCGTCCAGTAATTTAAAAAAGTACCTGTCTGTCTGAAAAAGTACCTGTCTTGTCTGTCTGTCTGTCCGTCCAGTAATTAAAAAAGTACCTGTCTGTCTGAAAAAGTACCTGTCTGTCTGTCCGTCCAGTAATTTAAAAAAGTACCTGTCTGTCTGTCCGTCCAGTAATTTAAAAAAAGTACCTGTCTGTCATCCACAGGTACTAAAAAAAGTACCTGTCTGTCTGAAATTGTACCTGTCTGTCCATCCATTTGTCTAAAAAAGCACCTGTCTGTCTGAAAATGTAGCTGTCTGTCATCCATTCGTTTAAAAAAAGTACTTGTCTGTCTGAAAAAGTACACGTATGTCTATCCATTCATCTGTAAAAGTACCTGTCTATCTATTCATCTAGAAAAAATTACCTGTCTGTCCATCCATTCGTCTAAAAAGTACCTGTCTGTCTGTCCTTGCAGTAATTTAAAAAGTACCCGTCTGTCTGAAAAAGGACCTGTCTGTCCATCCAGTAATTAAAAAAGTACCTGTCTGTCTGAAAAAGTACCTGTCTGTCTGTCTGTCCATCCAGTAATTTTAAAAAAGTACCTGTCTGTCATCCATTTGTCTGGAAAAAGTACCTGTCTGTCTGAAAAAAATACCTGTCTGTCTATCCATTTGTCTAAAAAAGTATCTGTCTGAAAATTTACCTGTCTGTCCATCCATTTGTCTAAAAAAGTACCTGTCTGTCTGAAAATGTACCTGTCTGTCATCCATTCGTCTAAAAAAGTACCTGTCTGTCTGTCCGTCCGTCCAGTAATTTAAAAAAAGTACCTGTCTGTCTGAAAAAAATACCTTTCTGTCCATCCATTCATCTAAAAAAATTACCTGTCTGTCTGAAAAATGACCTGTCCGTCCATCCATTCGTCTAAAAAAGTACCTGTCTGTCTGAAAAAGTACCTGTCTGTCTGTCTGAAAAAGTACCTGTCTGTCTGTCCGTCCAGTAATTTAAAAAAAGTACCTGTCTGTCTGAAAAAGTACCTGTCTGTCTGTCCGTCCAGTAATTTTAAAAAAGTACTTGTCTGTCTGAAAAAGTACCTGTCTGTCTGTCCGTCCAGTAATTTAAAAAAGTACCTGTCTGTCTGTCCGTCCAGTAATTTAAAAAAAGTACCTGTCTGTCATCCACAGGTACTAAAAAAAGTACCTGTCTGTCTGAAATTGTACCTGTCTGTCCATCCATTTGTCTAAAAAAGCACCTGTCTGTCTGAAAATGTAGCTGTCTGTCATCCATTCGTTTAAAAAAAGTACTTGTCTGTCTGAAAAAGTACACGTATGTCTATCCAGTCATCTGTAAAAGTACCTGTCTATCTATTCATCTAGAAAAAATTACCTGTCTGTCCATCCATTCGTCTAAAAAGTACCTGTCTGTCTGTCCGTGCAGTAATTTAAAAAGTACCCGTCTGTCTGAAAAAGGACCTGTCTGTCCATCCAGTAATTAAAAAAGTACCTGTCTGTCTGAAAAAGTACCTGTTTGTCTGTCTGTCCATCCAGTAATTTTAAAAAAGTACCTGTCTGTCATCCATTTGTCTGGAAAAAGTACCTGTCTGTCTGAAAAAAATACCTGTCTGTCCATCCATTTGTCTAAAAAAGTATCTGTCTGAAAATTTACATGTCTGTCCATCCATTTGTCTAAAAAAGTACCTGTCTGTCTGAAAATGTACCTGTCTGTCATCCATTCGTCTAAAAAAGTACCTGTCTGTCTGTCCGTCCGTCCAGTAATTTAAAAAAAGTACCTGTCTGTCTGAAAAAAATACCTTTCTGTCCATCCATTCATCTAAAAAAATTACCTGTCTGTCTGAAAAATGACCTGTCCGTCCATTCATTCGTCTAAAAAAGTACCTGTCTGTCTGAAAAAGTACCTGTCTGTCTGTCTGAAAAAGTACCTGTCTGTCTGTCCGTCCAGTAATTTTAAAAAAGTACCTGTCTGTCTGAAAAAGTACCTGTCTGTCTGTCCGTCCAGTAATTTAAAAAAAGTACTTGTCTGTCTGAAAAAGTACCTGTCTGTCTGTCCGTCCAGTAATTTAAAAAAGTACTTGTCTGTCTGAAAAAGTACCTGTCTGTCTGTCCGTCCAGTAATTTAAAAAAAGTACCTGTCTGTCATCCATTTGTCTGGAAAAAGTACCTGTCTGTCTGAAAAATTACTTGTCTGTCCATCCATTTGTCTAAAAAAAGTACCTGTCTGTCTGTCCTTCCAGTAATTAAAAAAGTACCTGTCTGTTTGAAAAAGTACCTGTCTGTCTGTCCGTCCGTCCAGTAATTTAAAAAAGTACCTGTTTGTCTGAAAAAGTACCTGTCTGTCTGTCCGTCCAGTAATTTAAAAAAAGTAAATTACTTTTTTTATCTGTCATCGGAAAATCTGTCACCCACAGGTACTAAAAAAAGTACCTGTCTGTCTGAAATTGTACCTGTCTGTCCATCCATTTGTCTAAAAAAGCACCTGTCTGTCTGAAAATGTAGCTGTCTGTCATCCATTCGTTTAAAAAAGGTACTTGTCTGTCTGAAAAAGTACACATGTCTATCCAGTCATCTGTAAAAGTACCTGTCTATCTATTCATCTAGAAAAAATTACCTGTCTGTCCATCCATTTGTCTAAAAAAGTATCTTTCTGTCTGAAAAAGTACCTGTCTGTCTATCATTCGTCTAAAAAAGTACCTGTCTGTCTGAAAATGTACCTGTCTGTCATCCATTCGTCTAAAAAGTACCTGTCTGTCTGTCCGTCCAGTAATTTAAAAAAGTACCTGTCTGTCTGAAAAAGGACCTGTCTGTCTATCCAGTAATTAAAAAAGTACCTGTCTGTCTAAAAAAGTACCTGTCTGTCTGTCTGTCCATCCAGTAATTTAAAAAAGTACCTGTCTGTCATCCATTTGTCTGGAAAAAGTACCTGTCTGTCTGAAAAATACCTCTCTGTCCATCCATTTGTCTAAAAAAAGTACCTGTCTGAAAATGTACCTGTCTGTCCATCCATTTGTCTAAAAAAGTACCTGTCTGTCTGAAAATGTACCTGTCTGTCATCCATTTGTCTAAAAAAGTACCTGTCTGTCTGTCCGTCCAGTAATTAAAAAAAAGTACCTGTCTGTCTGAAAAAAATACCTGTCTGTCCATCCATTCATCTAAAAAAAATTACCTGTCTGTCTGAAAAATTACCTGTCCGTCCATCCATTCGTCTAAAAAAAGTACCTGTCTGTCTGAAAAATTACCTGTCTGTCTGTTCGTCCAGTAATTTAAAAAAAGTACCTGTCTGTCTGAAAAAGTACCTGTCTGTCTATCTGTCCATCCATCCAGTAATTTAAAAAAGTACCTGTCTGTCTGAAAAAGTACCTGTCTGTCTGTCCGTCCAGTAATTTAAAAAAAGTACCTGTCTGTCATCCATTTGTCTGGAAAAAGTACCTGTCTGTCTGAAAAAATTACCTGTCTGTCCATCCATTTTTCAAAAAAAAGTACCTGTGTCTGAAAATGTACATGTCTGTCCATCCATTTGTCTAAAAAAGTACCTGTCTGTCTGAAAATGTACCTGTCTGTCATCTATTCGTCTAAAAAAGTACCTGTCTGTCTGAAAAAATTACCTGTCTGTCCATCCATTTGTCTAAAAAAGTACCTGTCTGTCTGAAAAAATTACATGTCTGTCCATCCATTTGTCTAAAAAAGAACCTGTCTGTCTGAAAAAAGTACCTGTCTGTCTGAAAAATTACCTGTCTGTCCATCCATTCATCTGAAAAAGTACCTGTCTGTCTGAAAAATGACCTGTCCGTCCATCCATTCATCTAAAAAAAGTACCTGTCTGTCTGAAAAGGTACCTGTCTGTCTGTCTGTTCGTCCAGTAATTTAAAAAAAAGTACTTTTTATCTATCTATCTATCTATCTATCTATCTATCTATCTATCTATCTATCTATCTGTCTATCTTTTTGTCTGTTTATCTATCTATCTATCTATCTATCTGTCTATCGGTCGGTCGGTCGGTCGGTCGGTCTGTCTGTCTGTCTGTCTGTCTGTCTGTCTGTCTGTCTGTCTGTCTGTCTGTCTGTCTGTCTGTCTGTCTGTCTGTCTGTCTGTCTGTCTGTCTGTCTGTCTATCTATCTATCTATCTCTATCTATCTATCTATCTATCTGTCTGTCTGTCTGTCTGTCTGTCTGTCTATCTTTTTGTCTGTTTATCTATCTATCTATCTGTCTATCTGTCTATCTGTCTGTCTGTCTGTCTGTCTGTCTTTTTGTCTGTCTATCTATCTATCTATCTATCTATCTATCTATCTATCTATCTATGTCTGTCTGTCTGTCTGTCTGTCTGTCTGTCTGTCTGTCTATCTTTTTGTCTATCTATCTATCTATCTATCTATCTATCTATCTATCTATCTATCTATCTATCTATCTATCTATCTATCTATCTATCTATCTATCTATCTATCTATCTGTCTGTCTGTCTGTCTGTCTGTCTGTCTTTTTATCTATCTATCTATCTGTCTGTCTGTCTGTCTGTCTGTCTTTCTATCTTTTTGTCTGTTTATCTATCTATCTATCTATCTATCTATCTATCTATCTATCTATCTATCTATCTATCTATCTGTCTGTCTGTCTGTCTGTCTGTCCGTCCGTCCGTCCGTCCGTCCGTCCGTCCGTCCGTCTGTCTATATCTATCTATCTATCTGTCTATGTCTATCTATCTATCTATCTATCTATCTATCTATCTATCTATCTATCTATCTATCTATCTATCTATCTATCTATCTATCTGTCTGTCTGTCTGTCTTTTTGTCTGTCTATATCTATCTATCTATCTATCTATCTATCTATCTATCTATCTATCTATCTATCTATCTATCTATCTATCTATCTATCTATCTATCTGTCTGTCTGTCTATCTTTTTGTCTGTTTATCTATCTATCTATCTGTCTATCTGTCTGTCTGTCTGTCTTTTTGTCTGTCTATCTATCTATCTATCTATCTATCTATCTATCTATCTATCTATCTATCTATCTATCAATCTATCTATCTATCTATCTATCTATCTATCTATCTATCTATCTATCTATCTATCTATCTATCTATCTATCTATCTATCTATCTATCTATCTATCTATGTCTGTCTGTCTGTCTGTCTGTCTATCTTTTTGTCTATCTATCTATCTATCTATCTATCTATCTATCTATCTATCTATCTATCTATCTATCTATCTATCTGTCTGTCTGTCTGTCTGTCTGTCTGTCTGTCTTTTTGTCTGTCTATGTCTATCTATCTATCTATCTATCTATCTATCTATCTATCTATCTATCTATCTATCTATCTATCTATCTATCTATCTGTCTGTCTGTCTGTCTGTCTGTCTGTCTGTCTGTCTTTCTATCTTTTTGTCTGTTTATCTATCTATCTATCTATCTATCTATCTATCTATCTATCTATCTGTCTGTCTGTCTGTCTGTCTGTCTGTCTGTCTGTGTCTGTCTATATCTATCTATCTATCTGTCTATGTCTATCTATCTATCTATCTATCTATCTATCTATCTATCTATCTATCTATCTATCTATCTATCTATCTATCTATCTATCTATCTATCTATCTCTAACACAGACAGACAGACAGAGAGACAGACAGATGCCGGAGGAACACGTGCTGTTAGTCTAACACTGACACCTATGAAGCATCTTTTTTTATCTGAAAAAAATATCTGTATGTTTGTCTAAAAGAAATATCTATCTGTCTGTCTGTCTGTCTTTTTGTCAGTTTATGTTTATCTATCTATCTATCTATCTATCTATCTATCTATCTATCTATCTATCTATCTGTCTATCTTTTTGTCTGTTTATCTATCTATCTATCTATCTATCTATCTGTCTATCGGTCGGTCGGTCGGTCTGTCTGTCTGTCTGTCTGTCTGTCTGTCTGTCTGTCTGTCTGTCTGTCTGTCTGTCTGTCTGTCTGTCTGTCTGTCTATCTATCTATCTGTCTGTCTGTCTGTCTGTCTGTCTGTCTGTCTGTCTGTCTGTCTGTCTATCTTTTTGTCTGTTTATCTATCTATCTATCTGTCTGTCTGTCTTTTTGTCTATCTATCTATCTATCTATCTATCTATCTATCTATCTATCTATCTATCTATCTATGTCTGTCTGTCTGTCTGTCTGTCTGTCTGTCTGTCTGTCTGTCTGTCTGTCTGTCTATCTTTTTGTCTATCTATCTATCTATCTATCTATCTATCTATCTATCTATCTATCTGTCTGTCTGTCTGTCTGTCTGTCTGTCTGTCTTTTTATCTATCTATCTATCTATCTGTCTGTCTGTCTGTCTGTCTGTCTTTCTATCTTTTTGTCTGTTTATCTATCTATCTATCTATCTATCTATCTATCTATCTATCTGTCTGTCTGTCTGTCTGTCTGTCTGTCCGTCCGTCCGTCCGTCCGTCCGTCCGTCCGTCCGTCCGTCCGTCCGTCCGTCCGTCCGTCCGTCCGTCTGTCTATATCTATCTATCTATCTGTCTATGTCTATCTATCTATCTATCTATCTATCTATCTATCTATCTATCTATCTATCTATCTATCTATCTATCTATCTGTCTGTCTGTCTGTCTTTTTGTCTGTCTATATCTATCTATCTATCTATCTATCTATCTATCTATCTATCTATCTATCTATCTATCTATCTATCTATCTATCTGTCTGTCTGTCTGTCTATCTTTTTGTCTGTTTATCTATCTATCTATCTGTCTATCTGTCTGTCTGTCTGTCTGTCTGTCTTTTTGTCTGTCTATCTATCTATCTATCTATCTATCTATCTATCTATCTATCTATCTATCTATCTATCTATGTCTGTCTGTCTGTCTGTCTGTCTGTCTGTCTATCTTTTTGTCTATCTATCTATCTATCTATCTATCTATCTATCTATCTGTCTGTCTGTCTGTCTGTCTTTTTGTCTGTCTGTCTTTTTGTCTGTCTATGTCTATCTATCTATCTATCTATCTATCTATCTATCTATCTATCTATCTATCTATCTATCTATCTGTCTGTCTGTCTGTCTGTCTGTCTGTCTGTCTTTCTATCTTTTTGTCTGTTTATCTATCTATCTATCTATCTATCTATCTATCTATCTATCTATCTGTCTGTCTGTCTGTCTGTCTGTCTGTCTGTCTGTCTGTCTGTCTGTCTGTCTGTCTGTCTATGTCTGTCTATATCTATCTATCTATCTGTCTATGTCTATCTATCTATCTATCTATCTATCTATCTATCTGTCTGTCTGTCTGTCTGTCTGTCTGTCTGTCTGTCTGTCTGTCTATCTATCTATCTATCTATCTATCTATCTATCTGTCTGTCTGTCTGTCTATCTGTCTATCTTTTTGTCTGTTTATCTATCTATCTATCTATCTATCTATCTATCTATCTATCTATCTATCTATCTATCTATCTATCTATCTATCTGTCTGTCTGTCTGTCTGTCTGTCTGTCTTTTTGTCTGTCTATATCTATCTATCTATCTATCTATCTATCTATCTATCTATCTATCTATCTATCTATCTATCTATCTATCTATCTATCTATCTATCTGTCTGTCTGTCTGTCTGTCTGTCTGTCTGTCTATCTTTTTGTCTGTCTATATCTATCTATCTATCTATCTATCTATCTATCTATCTATCTATCTATCTATCTATCTATCTATCTATCTATCTATCTATCTGTCTGTCTGTCTATCTTTTTGTCTGTTTATCTATCTATCTATCTATCTATCTATCTATCTATCTATCTATCTATCTATCTATCTATCTATCTATCTATCTATCTATCTATCTATCTATCTATCTATCTATCTATCTGTCTGTCTATCTGTCTGTCTGTCTGTCTGTCTGTCTATCTTTTTGTCTGTTTATCTATCTATCTATCTATCTATCTATCTATCTATCTATCTATCTGTCTGTCTGTCTGTCTGTCTGTCTGTCTGTCTGTCTGTCTGTCTGTCTATCTATCTATCTATCTATCTATCTGTCTGTCTGTCTATATTCGTCTAAAAAAATTCTCTTTCTTTCTTTCTTTCTTTCTTTCTTTCTTTCTTTCTTTCTTTCTTTCTGTTAGTAAATTAATTTCTGCTTCAATATATATATTTTTTAATTTCTTTGATTTTAACATATATTTAAAATTAGCCATAGAATAGAAAATACATGTTTTACGTAAAAAAAAATAAAAACCTCCACCAACAACAAAGAAAACAGCAGAGGAATTCATTACTACAGCAAATACTTCTTTGGCCCTTACTTTTTGTTTCATAATTATTTTTGCCCTGAGCCCTTGTTAATTTCCAGCCCAGCCTCTTTCCAATTAATTTCTTCAAAGGGCTTCAATCCCGAATGCGGTTTGATAGTCTGCAGTGCGGCGAGGGCGTTCCATAACCGCTGCGCCATATTTCATCATAAAGGGTCACTTTATCAAACATCTCCGGCCGCTTTTGGAGGCCTACCAAATGTGCAATTAACAGCGGATGTGCGGCTGCACGGCTGATAACGTCTGCGGCGGCCAGATGTACCGCGATGACTTTGCTGGCTGATTGCAGCATGGGGTGATTTTAATGACTCAGGTGTGGAGGAGGAGGAGAGCGAGAGCCGGCAATCCTGCCTTCCGGATATTGATTTTGTCTGGAAGGCTTTAGACGGGATGCGTTTGTGTCTTGGGACGAGAACAGGACCTGTGAGAAGACTTTATTTCTCGTTTGCTAATGCGGGGTAGCGCTCGCGGTCTGTTTAAAATGGAGCTGAATCTGGGATTATTGATTCGAGTTCACTAAAGGATATGAACTCACAGTGAGTACTGTAGAGACTCTTGGTTCAGTGCGTAACAGCGATGAAAGTTTAGGCCTTCACTAAAAAAATGCTGGGTTAAAAACAACTAAAATTGGGTTGAAAATGGACAAACCCAGAAATTGGGTTGTCTGAACCCAGTGAATGGTTCCATTCAAACAACCCAATTTCTGGGTTTGTCCATTGTTTTTAACCCAGCATTTTTTAGAGTGTTGGCAAATCTCGGTCCACCAGTGACTTTAGCTTTAAAGCTCCACTGTGTGATATTTCCCCATCTAGCGGTGTAAAGGTATATGACCATCCAGTGAATATTAGTTTCTGTTCCTCTCAATTGTGATGTCGTTTAAACTCCTACGGTGGCCGATTTAGTCCAAGATTAACACGGCAATCCCCCTCTTCACATTCGACACGGAGCCATCGAGTGTTAAAACGCGAAAGGCGAAGCTTGAATTTACGGGTATGTCCCTCTTTGGCTACTGTACTTTCAAGATGGAGGAGCAACATGGCGACCGGCATTCGAACCCCTCACCCGTATGTATTTTCAATGGCATATTATAAACTTACGAGAATACTTTATTACGCAAAAGAAGTAAATACATATATTTTTGAAAGAACTAAGTGTTTTTAGCTAAAAATAAACTAAAAAAGTTACACAGTGTAGCTTTAGGCAAAAAAAAAAGAAAAGCAAAGTGGTTCTTTCCCATCGAACACGCTTGATGTGTGCTTGAGTTACCGAGACATTATTCATTGGTGCTGCTTGCGCAGCATCACGATTATATCTTGCATACACACTCTAAAAAAAATGGTTTCTATTTGGCACTAAAAGTGGTTCTTGGCTTGTAATCATAGGGGAACCACTTTTGGTGCCAAATAGCACCTTATGTTTGAAGGTGCTCTACAGCTCCTTTGTCAAATGGGGCTATGTAAAACCCATAATACCCCTTTTCCACCAAGGCAGTGCTGGTGCTAAATCGGAGCCAGAGCCTAGTTTCAAATCGGTTCTTTGTGTTTCCACAGCCAAAGCACCAGCTCCGAGCCAGGAAAAGTGGTTCTTAAGTAACACCAAAACATTGCTGGGCTAGAAGTAAGAACCGCTTGCGTCACTGGCTGGGGGCGGCGTTACCGTGATCAACAAGATGAACACAAACCTGTGACCGCCATTTTTTCAATAGCAGCTAATCAAGCTAACAGCTGCTGGATTGTAATCTCCGTCTATACAAATCATGGAGAGCTGCAGGAATGCGTTGGATTTGTGGCGTTTTAATGCTGATGTAGGATCATAAAGCCATGAGCCACTGAGGGAAGGCTTGTTCGAGATGCATCGGCGCGCGCTGTGCAGACCGATCGCCGTATGACATCAAAGTAGAGCGAGCGCCAACGACTCCTTATGCTTTTGAATCGCTCGCGCGGTATTTTGATATCATACACGGATCGGTCTGCGCAGCGCCGATGCATCTCGAACAAGCCTGGTGTGTTTGTATTTCCCGCTGCCTCGCTAGCATTGCTAAAACGCTAGCGAGAAAGATGAGACGTATACAGTGACGTAAGACCTAGCTCTGCGGTGGCTCTCTTACATGTGGAAAGCCAAACCGGTTCATAAAGGCTCTCAAGTCGAACCAACTTAGAACTGACACTAGCACGGGCTCTGAACTAGCACTCGGTTCATTCTGGTGGAAAAGGGGTATAAGAGGTGCCATTTCGCATTTTATTTCTTCCTCAATGATGGTGCTAAACGGCACCAAAAGTAGTTATTTGGTGTTTAAAGCACCTTATATAGCACCTTTACTATATAGCACCTTTACCACCCCAAAGAACCGCTGAAGAGCCATACAGGGGCTTAACAGGTTCTGTATATGATAACGGTGCTATATAGACCTTCAGTCATCCCAAAGAACCGCTGAAGAACCACTGAAGAACCATACAGGGGCCTAACAGGTTCTGTATATGGTAACGGTGCTATATAGCACTTCAGTCATCCCAAAGAACCGCTGAAGACCCATACAGGGGCTTAACAGGTTCTGTATATGTTAACGGTGCTATATAGCACCTCAGTCATCCCAAAGAACCGCTGAAGACCCATACAGGGGCTTAACAGGTTCTGTATATGGTAACGGTTCTATATAGACCTTCAGTCATCCCAAAGAACCGCTGAAGAGCCATACAGGGGCTCAACAGGTTCTGTATATGGTAACGGTGCTATATAGCACCTCAGTCATCCCAAAGAACTGCTGAAGAACCGCTGAAGAACCATACAGGGGCCTAACAGGTTCTGTATATGGTAACGGTGCTATATAGCACCTCAGTCATCCCAAAGAACTGCTGAAGAACCGCTGAAGAACCATACAGGGGCCTAACAGGTTCTGTATATGGTAACGGTGCTATATAGCCCCTCAGTCATCCCAAAGAACTGCTGAAGAACCATACAGGGGCTTAACAGGTTCTGTATATGGTAACGGTGCTATATAGCCCCTCAGTCATCCCAAAGAACTGCTGAAGAACCATACAGGGGCTTAACAGGTTTTGTATATGGTAACGGTGCTATATAGACCTTCAGTCATCCCAAAGAACCGCTGAAGAACCATACAGGGGCTTAACAGGTTCTGTATATGGTAACGGTGCTATATAGCACCTCAGTCATCCCAAAGAACTGCTGAAGAACCGCTGAAGAACCATACAGGGGCCTAACAGGTTCTGTATATGGTAACGGTGCTATATAGCACCTCAGTCATCCCAAAGAACTGCTGAAGAACCGCTGAAGAACCATACAGGGGCCTAACAGGTTCTGTATATGGTAACGGTGCTATATAGCACCTCAGTCATCCCAAAGAACTGCTGAAGAACCGCTGAAGAACCATACAGGGGCCTAACAGGTTCTGTATATGGTAACGGTGCTATATAGCACCTCAGTCATCCCAAAGAACCGCTGAAGAGCCATACAGGGGCTTAACAGGTTCTGTATATGGTAACGGTGCTATATAGCCCCTCAGTCATCCCAAAGAACTGCTGAAGAACCATACAGGGGCTTAACAGGTTCTGTATATGGTAACGGTGCTATATAGCCCCTCAGTCATCCCAAAGAACTGCTGAAGAACCATACAGGGGCTTAACAGGTTCTGTATATGGTAACGGTGCTATATAGACCTTCAGTCATCCCAAAGAACCGCTGAAGAACCATACAGGGGCTTAACAGGTTCTGTATATGGTAACGGTGCTATATAGCACCTCAGTCATCCCAAAGAACTGCTGAAGAACCGCTGAAGAACCATACAGGGGCCTAACAGGTTCTGTATATGGTAACGGTGCTATATAGCACCTCAGTCATCCCAAAGAACTGCTGAAGAACCGCTGAAGAACCATACAGGGGCCTAACAGGTTCTGTATATGGTAACGGTGCTATATAGCACCTCAGTCATCCCAAAGAACCGCTGAAGAGCCATACAGGGGCTTAACAGGTTCTGTATATGGTAACGGTGCTATATAGCCCCTCAGTCATCCCAAAGAACTGCTGAAGAACCATACAGGGGCTTAACAGGTTCTGTATATGGTAACGGTGCTATATAGCCCCTCAGTCATCCCAAAGAACTGCTGAAGAACCATACAGGGGCTTAACAGGTTCTGTATATGGTAACGGTGCTATATAGCACCTCAGTCATCCCAAAGAACTGCTGAAGAACCGCTGAAGAACCATACAGGGGCTTAACAGGTTCTGTATATGGTAACGGTGCTATATAGACCTTCAGTCATCCCAAAGAACCGCTGAAGAACCATACAGGGGCTTAACAGGTTCTGTATATGGTAACGGTGCTATATAGCCCCTCAGTCATCCCAAAGAACTGCTGAAGAACCATACAGGGGCTTAACAGGTTCTGTATATGGTAACGGTGCTATATAGCCCCTCAGTCATCCCAAAGAACTGCTGAAGAACCATACAGGGGCTTAACAGGTTCTGTATATGGTAACGGTGCTATATAGCACCTCAGTCATCCCAAAGAACTGCTGAAGAACCGCTGAAGAACCATACAGGGGCTTAACAGGTTCTGTATATGGTAACGGTGCTATATAGACCTTCAGTCATCCCAAAGAACCGCTGAAGAACCATACAGGGGCTTAACAGGTTCTGTATATGGTAACGGTGCTATATAGCACCTCAGTCATCCCAAAGAACTGCTGAAGAACCGCTGAAGAACCATACAGGGGCCTAACAGGTTCTGTATATGGTAACGGTGCTATATAGCACCTCAGTCATCCCAAAGAACTGCTGAAGAACCGCTGAAGAACCATACAGGGGCCTAACAGGTTCTGTATATGGTAACGGTGCTATATAGCACCTCAGTCATCCCAAAGAACTGCTGAAGAACCGCTGAAGAACCATACAGGGGCCTAACAGGTTCTGTATATGGTAACGGTGCTATATAGCACCTCAGTCATCCCAAAGAACCGCTGAAGAGCCATACAGGGGCTTAACAGGTTCTGTATATGGTAACGGTGCTATATAGCCCCTCAGTCATCCCAAAGAACTGCTGAAGAACCATACAGGGGCTTAACAGGTTCTGTATATGGTAACGGTGCTATATAGCCCCTCAGTCATCCCAAAGAACTGCTGAAGAACCATACAGGGGCTTAACAGGTTCTGTATATGGTAACGGTGCTATATAGACCTTCAGTCATCCCAAAGAACCGCTGAAGAACCATACAGGGGCTTAACAGGTTCTGTATATGGTAACGGTGCTATATAGCACCTCAGTCATCCCAAAGAACTGCTGAAGAACCGCTGAAGAACCATACAGGGGCCTAACAGGTTCTGTATATGGTAACGGTGCTATATAGCACCTCAGTCATCCCAAAGAACTGCTGAAGAACCGCTGAAGAACCATACAGGGGCCTAACAGGTTCTGTATATGGTAACGGTGCTATATAGCACCTCAGTCATCCCAAAGAACCGCTGAAGAGCCATACAGGGGCTTAACAGGTTCTGTATATGGTAACGGTGCTATATAGCCCCTCAGTCATCCCAAAGAACTGCTGAAGAACCATACAGGGGCTTAACAGGTTCTGTATATAGTAACGGTGCTATATAGCCCCTCAGTCATCCCAAAGAACTGCTGAAGAACCATACAGGGGCTTAACAGGTTCTGTATATGGTAACGGTGCTATATAGCACCTCAGTCATCCCAAAGAACTGCTGAAGAACCGCTGAAGAACCATACAGGGGCCTAACAGGTTCTGTATATGGTAACGGTGCTATATAGCACCTCAGTCATCTCAAAGAACTGCTGAAGAACTGCTGAAGAACCAAGATTTGGTGCTATACAGCACTTAAAGTGGTTCCCTATGATTACAAGCTAAAGAACCACTTTTAGTACTATATAGCACCGTTTTTTTTTTTTTAGAGTGCACTCTCAAAAAAATGCTGGGTTAAAAACGACCCAAGTTAAGTTGAAATGAAACAAACCCAGCAATTGGGTAAAATATTTGTCCAACGAGAATTTTAGTTGCCCGACCGGACAAGCTGGTTAAAACACCAATAAAAATAACTAGCGAATCATCAAAATGCAAGAATGATTGTGCATTAATTTAGTATAAGTGCCGATCGATAGTGGATAATGTATAATGTACTACGGTAACAATTTTGCGCTGTTGATGCTCGTACATCCTCATGAGGAGAAATTGAACAAATGTAACACATTTTTTCTGACATTTCTTATCTGTATATTCAAAAATCTTTTTTTTTTTTTCAGTGTAAGTTATCGAATTTGATTGGTAACAGCCCTATAGTGTCTTATTCTAAATTAAATCATAGATCAAATGTAAGAATAGAAAATGAAAGCTGAAGCACAGACTATTTTTTATAAGATTAGGGGAAAAAATGGCCTTTATAAAAAGGTAAAAATATTACAAATATCCAGATTTAAAATACGTCAAATCTAAATTGAACACTGGTGAGAATATTGATTCAGAATAAATTATATTTATTATATAAAAAAAAAAAATATATATATATATATATATATATATATATATATATATATATATATATATATATATATATATATATATATATATATATATATATTTTAAAATCCAGATAAGAAAATATTTTATTCGGACTGATTTGAAAGTGAATGACAGATTTGGTGAATTCTTTACGTTTTTGTGTGTGTTTTTTGTAGGCAAGTTACTTTCGACTACCACAAGTGTGACTTTGTTTCAATTTCGTGCAAAATAATAGCATTTCAATACAAACATCCAGGTTAAACATTAACAAACACTAGTGTGAAATATTTTTTTCATATTTTGTTGTATATTGACAAAATTATCCACAAATAATGTTTTTTTTGTCACTCAAAACTTGAGGTGCATAACCTGAAAATTTGGTGATAATATAGCATAACAAGCGATTTCCAGAAGGCCGGTCAGGAACACACATAATGTTAAACTCATTTGTTATGTGGTTGTTAATTGACACTGAGCTGTTTCTTTCCGGCTCAGATACAGAAGGAACGGCTGCCTCATCATCAGATCAGCAAAACGACAGCAATATTCAGCATTTGCAGCCTTTATTGCAGGCGAACGTCACTGACAAACCACGAGGTGAAGCGTGACCTAATTACCCGGTAATGAGCAGCGCGTGGCAACTCTTTCTCTTTGTCTTGAGTCTATCTCTGTTGTGGCATGAAAGCGAACTGAATGAAATATCCGGGCCGCTTTTCATGTCATAATGCCGGAACAGAAGTAGCCCCTCTCCACACCTCGGCTCGATGGAAATGAAAGCGACTGGTGTGAATATCAACACCCGCCCGGTGGCTCTATTTCACACTGAGTCTAAATTTAAACTCTCCGGCTCCTCGCTGCGCTAGTATTAGCTGCTAATGCTCTGGAGACCGTCACGCCCACTCGCCTTCCTGTCACGCTTGTTATTGTTTGTATTTACACGTTTCATTTCTCTAACCACCTGTGCTAAAATAGAAGCCGCCACCTCCTCTTGTCATCTCGCCTGCGCTCTCACTATTTGGGAGGTAATGCGTTTTTTGTTTATTTTTTTGGTATTCTTGGATTCTGAGTCTGTCAAATCATCTAAAATATATCACATGTGAGAAGTAAAACAGTGGATATTATAGTTTTAAATTCATGAGACTCATAATCTTGAAACGTTCAATCCTCTTGCAGCGACATCTCTTCTCTGAAGATGAGGGCGGGGCAACCTGTCACTCACATGAGATCCACCAATAGAAAGCCACAACCATCCAATAATTTACCCAAAGACAAATTTAAGCTCCGCCCTACATTTGTTCTTGTTTGCAAAGCAGTTTCATGTCACAATGGTTTCATAACACTTTAAAAAACATTATTATTATTATCATTATTATATTATTAATAATCATTTATTAATCATTTAAAATTATGTATTCACTTAATCTATTTAATTTATTAAATGGCTATTACTATTATTAATAATGAAATAATTTAATATAACTATTTATTAATGTATATCATTTTCACATTTTAATTGTCATTGTTAAATTAATTACGCTAATATTATTATAAATAATAATAACAATAATAAACAATTTAATAGTTAATCGGATATTTTAAAATTGTTTATTCATTTTCAAATAGATTTTAATAATAAATAATTTAAAATTATTTATTATTTAAATATTTTGCATTAATACTAATCAAATATTAAAAGTAAAATAATTTAATAAATATTTATATAGTTTATTTAATTAAATGATGTTGTAATTATTAGGGGCCAAGCACCGAAGGTGCGGAGGCACCTATTGAAATCGTTAGTGTTCCTATTATTAGGGGCCAAGCACCGAAGGTGCGGAGGCACCTATTGAAATCGTTAGTGTTCCTATTATTAGGGGCCAAGCACCGAAGGTGCGGAGGCACCTATTGAAATTGTTAGTGTTCCTATTATTATTATTCTGCTTCTTCTTCTTCTTCTTCTTCTTCTTCTTCTTCTTCTTCTTCTTCTTCTTCCGCCATAGGAGTCTCTGGCAGCCCATAGAACCGTATGGTAAAAAGTTGTGAAATTTGGCACACTCATAGAGGCCAGTCTGAGCTGTCACTATAGCAAATTTGGTGCCTCTAACTCAATCCCTCTAGCGCCACCACCTGTCCAAAGTTTCACTCATATTTATGCTTATAACTTTTGACCCCTAAGGGCTAGAAACAAAATTCTTTTTTCATCGGATTCCTTGGCTCAAGCCGATTCGATTTCACCCTATGATGTCATTTTCCGGTATGCAAATTTTCCCGCCATTTTGAATTTTCTGAAAAACCTACTTTTTCGAACTCCTCCTAGGCCGTTGCTCCGATTTTCACGAAAATTGAAACAGATCATCTTCAGAGCATGTTGACAAAAAGTTATGGAATTCAAGTTGATTCGTCCAATCGTTTTCAATAAACGCACAAACAAATTTTACGTGGAGGTTGCAAAAACACACTAAAGGCTATATCTCCGCAACGCTTTATCGTATTCAAACCAACCTTGGTACATGTCATCACAAGCATGACTTGAAGCAACATGCAGCGTTTCGGCGCAGCGCCACCTACCTGTCCGGAGATACGAAAAATGCCTATTTTGGCTTATAACTTCTGAACCGTTTATCCAAAAATCATAAAATTGGTCTCATTAGATTCAGGGCGTCATGCCGAGTCGACTGATATCCAATTTTACCATGTCGGCCATTTTGGATGTCGGCCATTTTGAATTATGTGCAAAAATGCTGTATTTTATGAACGCATGAACAGATTGTTATGAAACTTGGTATGGGTCATCACCACGATGCCCTGAAGTAGCCTGAGAAGTTTCGAAACAGCGCCACCTAGTGGAGAATTTTTTTTTTCAAACGCTTATAACTTTGGGTGTGGTTGACATATTTTGATGGGAGTGTGTTTTTTGGTCTCCTGAATCCTTGCCGACTCCAACGATACCAGACTTGCCAGGTTTCGGCATATGGTTTGCGCAGAGTTGTAATTTAGTGCTTAAAAAACATTTGCTGATATCTTCGAAACCGCTAGTCCGATCGAGACGAAACCAGCCTCAGAAGTTCGGAAACATAGGTCGATAGCTATACGCTAATGCCCAAATCTCAAAATATTGATAGTAAGGGGTAGTAAAATCCAATCAAAGTCAGGTGTCAGTCATTTTTTACGTGTTTTTTCATATAAATGTCTATAACTCCAAAACAAAATGAAATATTTTCACCAAACATGACACACATATGTATGGGCTCACTACGAGGACACATAAAAAAATTGGTGGGATTGTGCCTCTTGGTGGCGCTATAATAAAACAAAACATGAAATTCCCATTGACTTCAATGCAGTATTACGGTTTAAAATGCTAATGCTATAATTTAAGAATGCACTAGTGTATCATTACAAAACTCGGTATGTGTCTTCCGCTCTATGTCCCGAAGATATTCAAAAAGTTTCGGGGCAGCGCCACCTTGTGGTCAAAAGTTGTAATAAAATGTACAAAAATGCTAATAACTTTTGATTAAATTAGCCTATTGTAATGAGACTGGTCATAATACATTCATTGGCTCATGCCGAGAAGATAGATACCAATTTTGCCATATTTTGCAAACATATCTGTGCTCCATCTTGTTATTTGTTAAAAATCTACTTTTTCAAACTCATCCTAGACCGTTTGTCCGATTTTCACCAAAATTGATCCGTATCGTCTTCAGACCATGCTGACAAATACTTATGGATTTCGGATTGATAGACAAAACAGTTTTCATATACCACTGCAACAGAGTTGAGCCATGATGCAAAAATTACTCTTGAGGCTGTATCTCTGCAATGCTTTGACATATTGACACCAAACTTTGCATGTGTCATTGTCATCTCAATCTGACTAAACCACATCAGTTTCGTAACAGTGACACCTATTGGTCGAAAGTGATAAACCATTAAACCATTATTATTGACTGTATTTAAAATTTGACTGCTATTTTGCCTAAAATCAACTTAATAGGTCCTTAATGGCTCATTGTTGCAGTTGGCTTGAGACTTCCAGCCATGCTGGCATGTCTTGTCTTCTTCTTTGCGCTTGGCCCCGATAATGGCTGCTTGCAGCTATATTTATTATTCTGCTTCTTCTTCTTCTTCTTCTTCTTCTTCTTCTTCCGCCATAGGAGTCTCTGGCAGCCCATAGAACCGTATGGTAAAAAGTTGTGAAATTTGGCACACTCATAGAGGCCAGTCTGAGCTGTCACTATAGCAAATTTGGTGCCTCTAACTCAATCCCTCTAGCGCCACCACCTGTCCAAAGTTTCACTCATATTTATGCTTATAACTTTTGACCCCTAAGGGCTAGAAACAAAATTCTTTTTTCATCGGATTCCTTGGCTCAAGCCGATTCGATTTCACCCTATGATGTCATTTTCCGGTATGCAAATTTTCCCGCCATTTTGAATTTTCTGAAAAACCTACTTTTTCGAACTCCTCCTAGGCCGTTGCTCCGATTTTCACGAAAATTGAAACAGATCATCTTCAGAGCATGTTGACAAAAAGTTATGGAATTCAAGTTGATTCGTCCAATCGTTTTCAATAAACGCACAAACAAATTTTACGTGGAGGTTGCAAAAACACACTAAAGGCTATATCTCCGCAACGCTTTATCGTATTCAAACCAACCTTGGTACATGTCATCACAAGCATGACTTGAAGCAACATGCAGCGTTTCGGCGCAGCGCCACCTACCTGTCCGGAGATACGAAAAATGCCTATTTTGGCTTATAACTTCTGAACCGTTTATCCAAAAATCATAAAATTGGTCTCATTAGATTCAGGGCGTCATGCCGAGTCGACTGATATCCAATTTTACCATGTCGGCCATTTTGGATGTCGGCCATTTTGAATTATGTGCAAAAATGCTGTATTTTATGAACGCATGAACAGATTGTTATGAAACTTGGTATGGGTCATCACCACGATGCCCTGAAGTAGCCTGAGAAGTTTCGAAACAGCGCCACCTAGTGGAGAATTTTTTTTTTCAAACGCTTATAACTTTGGGTGTGGTTGACATATTTTGATGGGAGTGTGTTTTTTGGTCTCCTGAATCCTTGCCGACTCCAACGATACCAGACTTGCCAGGTTTCGGCATATGGTTTGCGCAGAGTTGTAATTTAGTGCTTAAAAAACATTTGCTGATATCTTCGAAACCGCTAGTCCGATCGAGACGAAACCAGCCTCAGAAGTTCGGAAACATAGGTCGATAGCTATACGCTAATGCCCAAATCTCAAAATATTGATAGTAAGGGGTAGTAAAATCCAATCAAAGTCAGGTGTCAGTCATTTTTTACGTGTTTTTTCATATAAATGTCTATAACTCCAAAACAAAATGAAATATTTTCACCAAACTTGACACACATATGTATGGGCTCACTACGAGGACACATAAAAAAATTGGTGGGATTGTGCCTCTTGGTGGCGCTATAATAAAACAAAACATGAAATTCCCATTGACTTCAATGCAGTATTACGGTTTAAAATGCTAATGCTATAATTTAAGAATGCACTAGTGTATCATTACAAAACTCGGTATGTGTCTTCCGCTCTATGTCCCGAAGATATTCAAAAAGTTTCGGGGCAGCGCCACCTTGTGGTCAAAAGTTGTAATAAAATGTACAAAAATGCTAATAACTTTTGATTAAATTAGCCTATTGTAATGAGACTGGTCATAATACATTCATTGGCTCATGCCGAGAAGATAGATACCAATTTTGCCATATTTTGCAAACCTATCTGTGCTCCATCTTGTTATTTGTTAAAAATCTACTTTTTCAAACTCATCCTAGACCGTTTGTCCGATTTTCACCAAAATTGATCCGTATCGTCTTCAGACCATGCTGACAAATACTTATGGATTTCGGATTGATAGACAAAACAGTTTTCATATACCACTGCAACAGAGTTGAGCCATGATGCAAAAATTACTCTTGAGGCTGTATCTCTGCAATGCTTTGACATATTGACACCAAACTTTGCATGTGTCATTGTCATCTCAATCTGACTAAACCACATCAGTTTCGTAACAGTGACACCTATTGGTCGAAAGTGATAAACCATTAAACCATTATTATTGACTGTATTTAAAATTTGACTGCTATTTTGCCTAAAATCAACTTAATAGGTCCTTAATGGCTCATTGTTGCAGTTGGCTTGAGACTTCCAGCCATGCTGGCATGTCTTGTCTTCTTCTTTGCGCTTGGCCCCGATAATGGCTGCTTGCAGCTATATTTATTATTCTGCTTCTTCTTCTTCTTCTTCTTCCGCCATAGGAGTCTCTGGCAGCCCATAGAACCGTATGGTAAAAAGTTGTGAAATTTGGCACACTCATAGAGGCCAGTCTGAGCTGTCACTATAGCAAATTTGGTGCCTCTAACTCAATCCCTCTAGCGCCACCACCTGTCCAAAGTTTCACTCATATTTATGCTTATAACTTTTGACCCCTAAGGGCTAGAAACAAAATTCTTTTTTCATCGGATTCCTTGGCTCAAGCCGATTCGATTTCACCCTATGATGTCATTTTGCGGTATGCAAATTTTCCCGCCATTTTGAATTTTCTGAAAAACCTACTTTTTCGAACTCCTCCTAGGCCGTTGCTCCGATTTTCACGAAAATTGAAACAGATCATCTTCAGAGCATGTTGACAAAAAGTTGTGGAATTCAAGTTGATTCGTCCAATCGTTTTCAATAAACGCACAAACAAATTTTACGTGGATGTTGCAAAAACACACTAAAGGCTATATCTCTGCAACGCTTTATCGTATTCAAACCAACCTTGGTACATGTCATCACAAGCATGACTTGAAGCAACATGCAGCGTTTCGGCGCAGCGCCACCTACCTGTCCGGAGATACGAAAAATGCCTATTTTGGCTTATAACTTCTGAACCGTTTATCCAAAAATCATAAAATTGGTCTCATTAGATTCAGGGCGTCATGCCGAGTCGACTGATATCCAATTTTACCATGTCGGCCATTTTGGATGTCGGCCATTTTGAATTATGTGCAAAAATGCTGTATTTTATGAACGCATGAACAGATTGTTATGAAACTTGGTATGGGTCATCACCACGATGCCCTGAAGTAGCCTGAGAAGTTTCGAAACAGCGCCACCTAGTGGAGAATTTTTTTTTTCAAACGTTTATAACTTTGGGTGTGGTTGACATATTTTGATGGGAGTGTGTTTTTTGGTCTCCTGAATCCTTGCCGACTCCAACGATACCAGACTTGCCAGGTTTCGGCATATGGTTTGCGCAGAGTTGTAATTTAGTGCTTAAAAAACATTTGCTGATATCTTCGAAACCGCTAGTCCGATCGAGACGAAACCAGCCTCAGAAGTTCGGAAACATAGGTCGATAGCTATACGCTAATGCCCAAATCTCAAAATATTGATAGTAAGGGGTAGTAAAATCCAATCAAAGTCAGGTGTCAGTCATTTTTTACGTGTTTTTTCATATAAATGTCTATAACTCCAAAACAAAATGAAATATTTTCACCAAACTTGACACACATATGTATGGGCTCACTACGAGGACACATAAAAAAATTGGTGGGATTGTGCCTCTTGGTGGCGCTATAATAAAACAAAACATGAAATTCCCATTGACTTCAATGCAGTATTACGGTTTAAAATGCTAATGCTATAATTTAAGAATGCACTAGTGTATCATTACAAAACTCGGTATGTGTCTTCCGCTCTATGTCCCGAAGATATTCAAAAAGTTTCGGGGCAGCGCCACCTTGTGGTCAAAAGTTGTAATAAAATGTACAAAAATGCTAATAACTTTTGATTAAATTAGCCTATTGTAATGAGACTGGTCATAATACATTCATTGGCTCATGCCGAGAAGATAGATACCAATTTTGCCATATTTTGCAAACATATCTGTGCTCCATCTTGTTATTTGTTAAAAATCTACTTTTTCAAACTCATCCTAGACCGTTTGTCCGATTTCCACCAAAATTGATCCGTATCGTCTTCAGACCATGCTGACAAATACTTATGGATTTCGGATTGATAGACAAAACAGTTTTCATATACCACTGCAACAGAGTTGAGCCATGATGCAAAAATTACTCTTGAGGCTGTATCTCTGCAATGCTTTGACATATTGACACCAAACTTTGCATGTGTCATTGTCATCTCAATCTGACTAAACCACATCAGTTTCGTAACAGTGACACCTATTGGTCGAAAGTGATAAACCATTAAACCATTATTATTGACTGTATTTAAAATTTGACTGCTATTTTGCCTAAAATCAACTTAATAGGTCCTTAATGGCTCATTGTTGCAGTTGGCTTGAGACTTCCAGCCATGCTGGCATGTCTTGTCTTCTTCTTTGCGCTTGGCCCCGATAATGGCTGCTTGCAGCTATATTTATATTTATTACTAGTACTACTACTAGGCTAGTAATAATAATAAATACAATTTTTTATTCATGATTCATTTAATCATATACGGCACTAATTTCATGTTTTCTTTATTCTTGCTCTCTGTAGTTTGTCTAGCAATCTAAAATATGATGTGAAAAGTAAAAAAAAAAAACTTTAATTTGTTGTTTAGCTTGATAAAACTGAACACGAACATAAAGATCTAGCAGCAGCCATAACAACAACAACAACAACAAAAACAAAAATAGCTAATGCTAATCCACAGTGAAACGTTAGCAATGTAGGCCTATATTTACTGTATAATTTTTCAAGGATTCTTTAACTACAATTTTACATTCACTGATATTTATGGGCTTTCCGTGACTTTGGAAGCCACAGCTCAGCATGTTAGCATAGCAAATGTGCTAACTGCCGGTTTCTGACAAGAAATACACATTTGATTTGCTTCTGGTTTCCACTACTTTAATTTGACTGACTTTAGCTGCTTTGTTAATGGCCACAGCGGTGAAACAAAAGGTAAGCGTTGACGTGAAGCCGGGTTTGCTAGTTTTGAAACCGAAACATAACATGAATGGAGGACCAATCGTCACGCCCGTAAACTTTTACGACGCTCACATCTGTCCTGACAGCCGAGCTCTCGTGTTTTTAAAGGTGTTTGAACCATGTGAAATTTCACCCTGGAAGCTTTAGGACACGCCTAATACTCGTCAGATCTTTTCCAGAACATGAATGTTTAATTCCTGACGGAGTTTCCTCCATAGATTGCTGTTACCTGAGGGATGCGCGAGTGTGTTTTCCCGCATGGGAATCTTTTGATGCCGAGGACCGCGAGTCACAAAGCGCCGTTCTCATTATATTCCTTCTTTTCTCAAATGTAGCCTATAGCTTTCTGTTTGAAATGTATATATGCGTTCACAGGAGCGCTTACTGGGAAATAAGTTTCTCTGAATGTGTGAAAGACACGAATTATTCTGTTTGAGAGGAAAGCTTTTCTCACGGGGTGAAAAACTGCACAAAAACAGACAGAGTCAGCTTTAAGAACATAACACCCAGTGTAAAAATAAATAAATAAGATGACTACAATAATACATCAATGTACATTATAAAGCCTTGTTCGCTTTATTAAAGTAAAACATTATTACTTTAAAACAATCAGGGTGATGATAGATAGATAGATAGATAGATAGATAGATAGATAGATAGATAGAAATAATATTCATTCAATATTTTAATATTTAAATAGACTATTGAGTTTTCAAAATTAACACATGTTAAAAAATTAAAGTTATGAAATTAATATTTAAATGCATTATTATTATTATTGTAATGTAATGGTATTTGATTAGAAAAAGCTAATTTAGATTCAATCAATTTGTTATTAATAAAGCAAGATGAATTTAGGAGTGACTTTTTTTTTTCATGCATTTTAACCTGAAAGCCAATGATTGTTTGTAGGAACATTTACACAGTTATTGCATGTTGACATTTATTGTAATTAGACACGTCTTCAGAGATACTTGTCAGACTGAGTTCAGGTTGACCTCGAGACCCGAACGCTCATGGCCAGACTTGCAGAAGTTTCCGAGGCCATGTTGGACGCGGTTCTGACGAGCCGTTGACTCACTGGACTCGTTGCATCTGTCTTCTCCTCTCGAGACAGATTTGACGTGGGTGAGACAAAGACTTTGGCCCGTCACCAGCTTGACTTGCAACAGCAGCTCCGTCCTCGCAATGATCTGTGAACGCCAGTCTGAGTTACACGTGCTTAGCTAATTTCCGGAAATAGATAGTCACAGCAATTTGAACACCACGTCATTATGGCCTTGAATGTTTCTCATTTGGGTTTCCATCATCCTGAATAGCAGAAAAACATTGTTCGACTTTATTGAGCGATATACTGTACCCAACACTTTAAGTTTCTGTGTGAATCTAGTTAACTTAAAACCAAAGTGCACACACATAAAGCCGCCTTTCAGCTCTAAATTTAGTTTGCTGCTTATTGCTCTTAAACAGTCAAACACACACGGAAAATGCTGGTGAATGTAAACAGTTGAGGAAGAAAACGCATGTGTGTAACAGTGTAATGGATCCGTGCATCAGGTCTTAAAGTGACAGCAGCCTAATAAACCTGCTGCCAAATTATTATTATTATTAATTATGAGATGATATTAAAAATATCTATATGGCAGTTTTCCCCCATGGTATTGATGTTAAAATTGTGGCCAGTAAAAATTCTGATACTTTGGAAAACCTCTAGCCACAGAGGTTGCTGAGCAAAAAGGTTCATGTCAAGCCCTGAACATAACACGTCTTGACCAAAGTCGAAAAGCTCTTTTTCCCCCCAGGTGTGCGAGCACTATAGTGTCTATCCAACCTGATTTCATGGGAAAGCATAACTGAAAGCAAAACTTCACGATCCATTTGAAGGCATCTCTGCCCAACACCGGGACGTACGAAAATTTCACAAATTATAAAAAAATATTAAAAAAAAGGAATACAAATTCCTGTGCCCTTCATACGAATAAGCCACCAATTCATCAAAATGTAAAATAGCTACAAACTGACACAAGACGATCCATTTTGATGCATCCATATCCATAACTGGGACATAAGGAGATTATATAAGTAATGCGAATTTGCCATAAATTCGACAAACGTAAAATAGTTACGAATTGACATGAGGCGATCGGTTTCAGTGCCATCACCAGGACATAAGGAGATTGTAGGAATTCATCTGAAATAGATATTCATTAAAATTAGCCATACATTTGTCGAACATAAAATGGTTACGAATTGACATGAGGCGATCTGTTTCAGTGCATCCCTACCCATCACCAAGGAGATTGTAGGAATTTATACGAAAGATATTCATACAAATTATCCATAAATTTGCCAAACATAAAATAGTTACGAATTGACATGAGGCGATCCATTTTGATCCATCCCTACCCATCACTGGGACATAAGGAGATTGCACGAATTTATACAAATTAGCTATTCATTCGAATTAGCCATAAAATTGCCAAAACGTAAAATAATTACTTCCGTGCATCCCTACCCGTCACCCGGTCATAAGGAGATTGTACGAAAACATATATGTGAGATCGTACGAATTAGTCAACAATTCGGCAAAATTTCAAATAATTACGAATTGACACAAGGTGATCTATTTCAGTGCATCCCTACCCATCACTGGGACATAAGGAAATTGTATGAATTTATACGAATTAGCCACCAATTTGGCGAAACATGAAATAGTTACAAATTGACACACGGCAATCCATTTAGATCCATCCCTACCCATCACTGGGACATAAGGAGATTGTACGAATTTATACAAATTAGCTATTCATTCGAATTAGCCATAAAGTTGCCAAAACGTAACATAGTTGCTTCTGTGCATCCCCACCTGTCACCAGGACATACGGAGATGGTACAAAAATGAACGTGTGGGACTGTACGCATTTATATGAATTAGATATTAATACGAATTAGCCATAAATTCGGCAAACATAAAATATGAATGAATTGACTTGAGGCGATCCATTTCAGTGCATCCCTACCCATCACTGGGACATATGGAGATTATACGAATTTATACAGATTAGCTATTTATACGAATTAGCCATAAAATAGTTACTTTGGTGCATCCCTACCTATCACCGGGACATAAGGAGATAGTACAGATTTATACGAATTTTAATAATTACGAATTGACACAAGGCTATCCATTTCAGTGTATCCCTACCGTCATCAAGACGTAAGGAGATTGTACGAATTTATACAAATTAGCCTGAAATTTGTCTAAAAGTTATGAATTGACCCAAGGCGATATATTTCGGTGCATCCCTACCCATCACCAGGACGTAAGGAGATCGTACAGATTTATACGAATTAGCTATTCATACAAATTAGTCACTAATTCACCAAAACGTGAAATAGTTACGAAATAACACGAGGCGATCAATTCCAGTGCATCCCTACCGTCACCGGGACGTAAGGAGATTACACGAAAAAGCATGTGTGAGATTGGACAAATTTGTATGAATTAGCCAACAATTCGCTAAAACGTAACAAATGGAGGTGAGACGATCCAACCACATTGGGCGAGTGAAGAAAGCTTCCCTTTTCATTTGTTATAATGTCGTCATCTAAAATGCTAAAATGGCAAAAGCTACCAGAGTTAGCTAGATGTTGATTAGGTTTTCTGTTTATGTGCTAAACCGTTTTTTTTATTTTTTTGCCACTTAACGTGAACTCTGGGTCTTGAAGCGAAATGTTTGAATGTTTTATGTGTAGTTGAAGAATCATCTGTCAGCCTGGCTTGCTCTTTGGAGAGTTGCATTCTGGGCTTCAAACGCTTCGAGATGTGGCACAAACGCAGAGCAGCTCTTCGTCTTCTCTTGCTAACCCGAGTTTTCCTGTCGCCCGGAGCCATAACACAACCAAACAACAGCGTGCGGCGCTGCATGAGACTGCTTTCTGTGTGGTTTTCCCCCATCTTGAGCGTGAAAACTCTGCTCTGGATGGTTAAGTGGATCTTGACAGGATCGGGGCAGCAGCGTCACACCGGGGTTGATAAATGATGCTGGAAGATGCTACGCTCCAATCGGACTCGCCACCCGCTAAGTGTCTCTGTTAAAAGCCAGGGTCGGCCTTTGTCCTGTCCTGAGATCGGCTGAGGATGACATGTTGTCAAAAAGGAGGAAGAGACCTTTAGAGACGAGCGATCTTAAACAGACCGTTGAGGAAACTCCAAACATGCTCAGCATTGCTGCGCGGGACACTATATATTAGCATAGGCTCTTCTACGGTCGCTTTTCACTTTCTGGTCAAACAAATCTTAAAAAGTATCTCGCTGAGCTAGTTATTAAAAGTTAGCACTAATTAATGGCCCGGATTGTTTTTTTGTAAGTTATTACTATTTTTAATAGTATTTATTTATTTATTTATTTATTTATTTATTTATTTAAAATGATTAATTGTTATAAACAACTATATTAAGAATAACAATTATTATTATATTTCATATTTATTTTATTTGTAATTATTATAATTATTCATGTTTTGAAATGGTTTTGTTGTCTATAAAATTTTATAATATATTTATTTAAATTCAATTACTGATGACAATTCATTAATCAATAATAAGGAATATTATTTATTATTTTTATTAATAATTTATATGAATTATTTAATTTAAATTGTACAATACAATTATATATATATAATCTATTTGATATAATTATATATATATGAATATATTTTCATAATTTTTTATTAAAATTATTCCATTTAATTAAAACAAGAAAATAATTACTATAGGCATTACATTATGACCTATATATTCCTAATATAGTGTTGGTCCCCTTTTTGATCCCCTGTCGAGGCATTGACTCCACTAGATCCCTGAAGGTTTGCTGTGGTATCTGGCACCAAAATATTAGCAGCAGATCCTTTAAGTCAACATGGATAGCAGGACCCAAGGTTTCCCAGCAGAACATTGGCCAAAGCATCACACTGCCTCCACCGGCTCGCCTTCTTCCCATAGTGCATCCTGGGGCCATGTGTTCCTCAGGTAAGACACACACACACACCCGGCCATCCACGTGATGTAAAAGAAAACGTGATTCCTCATACCAGGCCACCTTCTTCCATTGCTCCGTGGTCCAGTTCTGATGCTCACGTGCCACTGTGCTTTCGGCGGGGTCAGGGGTCAGAGGTCACCCTATGCCGCCCCATACGCAACAAACTGAGATGCTCTGTGTATTCTGACAGCTTTCTATCAGAACCAGCATTAACTTCTGGAGCAGTTTGAGCTCCAGTAGCTCGTCTGTTTGATCGGGCCAGCCTTCGCGCCCCACGTGCATCAATGAGCCTTGACCGCCCGTGGCCGGTTCTCCACTGTTCCTTCCTTGGAGCACTTTTGTAATATAACAAAATATGATTGTATAATAATAATTATAATATGTTATGAATAATAGTAGTATTTATATAACATCATTATGTTGTCTTGTCTTGTCGATAGGCATCTTTATCGTCAGTAAAAGTAAAGCCCGTGAATGAAATGTACAAAAAGCTCCAGAAATGACTCCAAACGCATTTGTTGACAACTGGTAATTAACAGATGAGTTAATGCTGTGTGTGATTAAAACCACTGCGGGCGTCAGACGTGAGAGTTCAGCCTGCACACGTCTTCTTATCATGCTGTCGCTGGGCCTGGAAGAAGAAAATTAGCATTTTTTACTTTCTATCTTTTTTTATGGCAGAATTAGTAATTAGTGAAATCCAGTCCTGAGCTCTGAAGAGAAGCAGGAATGGCAGGGAAAAAAATTGCATCTGTTTTGTACATCTCAACCTGGAGTCAAGATCGATGCTGTTGTAACTCTTCAAACAGTCTGATGGAGGCCGAAAAGGCCCTTAAATGAACATGACCTTTTCTTTCTCTCTCTCTCTCTCTCTCTCTCTCTCTCTCTCTCTCTCTCTCTCTCTCTCTCTCTCTCTCTCTCTCTCTCTCTCTCTCTCTCTCTACCGAACGAATCATGTCGTGTGTATGTAGGGGACGGACCTCAATTAATAAAACAACACGGCCAACAGTCTGAAGTTACGGAAGTCAAAAGTAGGACAACCAGGAGTTTGTTTTCTGACGCTGACACGTCTGATGGAGAAAAACACATATCTGCTGCCTGTGTCTCTGTAATCTTCTCAGAGATTCCCATTATGTGAAGAAAGACCCAGGGCTTATCTCCAGCTGGAGAATCCAAACAATCTCTCAGTCCACGTCTTCGGCGATGATGAATCTGCTCGACACCACGACCCCGACCGGCGTGCAACGCCGGCCAACAACCAGGAGAAATGAATCAGAACAAAACACCATATGAGGCGACAGCTGTCCAAAACCAAGCTTCTCCGCTTCGTCATGGCCGCTTTTAGAGCCAAATTACCAATGGAAACTTCTATCTTTGACAATTAAAGGGATAATTCGCCCAAAAATGTACGTTTGACCATGCTTTAATCTGAATAACTGAATAGTTTTTGGAAACCGTGCTGTCCCTTAGATGGAAACTGGAGCTTCTGTAAAGCATCATAAAAGTAAAATAAAAGTGTCCAGGATATTATTAGTGATGCTCTGATATGAACATTTTTGGCCGATACCGATAACCGATAATTCTTTACATTTGAAAGCCGATAACCAATGTATTGGCCAAAAAATCCAAATCTTATATAATTTATAAGAGCCTGACTACAAAAACAAAATTGTCTCAGTTGAAATAAATAATACATTATTTATCTGCTTTGATATATCGACCACATTTTCTTATCAGGCCGATAACATTAAAAATATGGTTGCCGATATATCGTAGATCCCTAGAGGAGTTTTCTTTTTAATTTACCATTGGACAATAACTGGAGCTCCTCAAAAGCATCATAAAAGTATAATAATAGTGTGCACATAGGATATTATTAGAAATGCACCGATATAAACATTTTGGTCAATACCAATAACCGATAATTTGTTATATTTGAAAGCCGATAACTGATATATTAGCCGATAAATCTAAATACATTTTTTTTACATAATTTCTCAGAGTCTGATTACAAAAACAAAAGTCTCTCCATTAAAGCCATGTCCCAAACACACAATTATTATGTTCTCATAATAATTTAATGTAGCCGATATAGACTTGCACGGCACATATTGCTCTGAACTGTATTTTCATTTTTTAATTAAATCATATTTCAATCAAATCAAACCCATCATGGTGAACAGTGTGCATCTGAAGTGTCTCAGCTGAAGGATATAATACATTATTTATCGGCTTTAATATATTGGCCAAAATTTCATATCGGGCCAAAACCGATATGGTCACCGATATATCGCGCATCCCTAGATATTATATTATTATATTCATAAGTTAAATGTCAGATATGTGTGAGAAACCGACCAATATTTTAGTTGTTATTTACTGAAAATATTCAAGAGAGAATTCAGGAACGAATCAAATCTTTTTGATGAATCAATGATTCATTCACAAAATAAACTGATTCAGTTTGACTACCTTTGTAATTCACCATCATGCCCGTTTTTAGAGCCAAATTACCAATAAAACTTTACATTTGTGACAATTAGAGGGATAATTCATCCAAAAATTAACTTGTGGTCATGGTTTACATACGTTCAGTCCTGAATAACTTTCTTCTGTGGAACTAAGGCGTTTTTAAAAGCATTTTCGTTTGTAATTACCATTGGACAAGAACTTCAGAAAAGCATCACAAAAGTATTTTAAAAGTGTCTGCACATTATATTCACAAGTCAAAATTTACGTCATTATCTGACAATATTCAGGAGAGAAGTCACGAATGAATCACTCTTTTGAATCAGATCTTTTCGATGAATCTGGCGTGATTCATCCTCAAAAGTTTGCTTTCTGACGTTTATTTTAGTGCTTTTTACACACTATTTTAGGTTTAAAAAAAATCAAAAAGCATACTTATTTTTGAAGTATTTTTTTGGATGTATTTTATTTGTTTGTTTGTCTAATTTTCATCTTTTATCTAGAGCACAAAATGCACCAGAACTGCCAAAAGCACCCCTATCAAAAACATTTGCTGATGCCCCGTTTTGGGGGCCAAGTCTGGTTTTGGAAAGTAGTAAATTAAATTAGTTGTTTCAGATAAAGATGCCAAAGACATTTCACAATAACCGGACTAATGCGGCCCAGAAACATAAAAGCTCAAGAATGTCATGTTCTTATTAACCGGAGCTGTATATTGTGGTGACATGAATAGCCTTTTGTGCTGATGTTAGTGGATCCACACACAGATTCCCACACAAGCGAGTGTTGGGTATTGACGCGCTCCCCAGAGCAGACCTTGTTAGTTTTCTGCTTCTAGCTCTGCTGTAATGGTCATGTCGTCTCCGGACCAAAACTGCACCCTAACTAGGTCACACTTATGAGCGCCGTGTAGAGATTCAATTACAGATTCCTATTGTTTTCCACAGACAGACATAAAGAGAGATGCTCGGATACAAAACACAGGATCAGGTACAAATATGTCTTCAAAACAGACAATATTGTGTCTAAAAGAACTCAATATTAATGTAGTTATTAAACTGTAAAATCAGTATTGCATTTTCACTCAAGCTGTTCTGGACAGAAAAACATAAATTGTGTGATATTGCGCTCGTTACTGGTGTGATATAGCTGAACTATATCACGATGTGTGTGTGTGTGTGTGTGTGTGTGAATATGTACACTAACATAAAGGATTATTAGGAACACATGATCATTTTCTCATTAATGCAATTATCTAATCAACCAATTATAGGAAGTTGCTTCAGTGCATTTAGGGGTGTGGTCCTGGTCAAGACAATCTCCTGAACTCCAAACTGAATGTCAGAATGGGAAAGAAAGGTGATTTAAGCCATTTGGAGCGTGGCATGGTTGTTGGTGCCAGACAGGCTGGTCTGAGTATTTCACAATCTGCTCAGTTACTGGGATTTACACACACAACCATTTCTAGGGTTTACAAAGAATGGTGTGAAAAGGGAAAACATCCAGTATGCGGCAGTCCTGTGGGCGAAAATGCCGTGTTGATGCTCGAGGTCAGAGGAGAATGGGCCGACTGATTCAAGCTGATAGAAGAGCAACTTTGACTGAAATAACCACTCGTTATAACCGAGGTATGGAGCAAAGCATTTGTGAAGCCACAACACGCACAACCTTGAGGCGGATGGGCTACAACAGCAGAAGACCCCACCGGGTACCACTCATCTCCACTACAAATAGGAAAGAGAGGCTACGATTTGCACGAGCTCACCAAAATTGTACAGTTGAAGACTGGAAAAATGTTGCCTGGTCTGATGAGTCTCGATTTCTGTTGAGACATTCAGATGGTAGAGTCAGAATTTGGCGTAACCAGAATGAGAACATGGATCCATCATGCCTTGTTACCACTGTGCAGGCTGGTGGTGGTGGTGTAATGGTGTGGGGGATGTTTTCTTGGCACACTTTAGGCCCCTTAGTGCCAATTGGGCATCGTTTAAATGCCACGGCCTACCTGAGCATTGTTTCTGACCATGTCCATCCCTTTATGACCACCATGTCCCCATCCTCTGATGGCTACCTTCAGCAGGATAATGCACCATGTCACAAAGCTTGAATCATTTCAAATTGGTTTCTTGAACATGACAATGAGTTGACTGTCCTAAAATGGCCGCCACAGTCCCCAGATCTCAACCCAATAGAGCATCTTTGGGATGTGGTGGAACGGGAGCTTCGTGCCCTGGATGTGCATCCCACAAATCTCCATCAACTGCAAGATGCTCTCCTATCAATATGGGCCAACATTTCTAAAGAACGCTTTCAGCACCTTGTTGAATCAATGCCACGGAGAATTAAGGCAGTTCTGAAGGCGAAAGGGGCTCAAACACAGTATTAGTATGGTGTTCCAGTTTCAATGAGTGTATATTATTGTTAAATGATGTGTATGCAGCAAAGGCTTCTGGGTATTGTCAGACAGATACTGACTCTTTAATTGTCATCTTTAGAGATTCCCTAAGTGCTGCTCTTTTGAGCACAAAAACAATTAGAGTCGAAAAAGCTGGTTTTAGGGAGTGTGTGGTGTGCTTTGGGCAGCTGGAAGGGCATTGGTGTGAATGGATGATGAATCGTCTCATTAATTCTTCAGAGAAGAAAGCGAGAGAGAGAGACACACAGAGGGTCGTGTAGAGCTGGACTCCGGCACTGACTGCAGTTTTTCGGGCTGTAATTACATGACAGGACCGTTTTATTTATTTAATTTAATATTTTCTGTACAATTTAAGCTTTTCGACAAAAGTTTTTCTGCTCATCACAGTGACAAAAATCTCACACTTATGATAAGCAAACCATTTTATTATGTTTCCCTTATGGCACATCCAAAAATGCCTTTTGAACTCGTCAAAAGGCTTGTGCTGACGTGCATGACAGATATTGGCAAAGTGTTTTCTTAATGTTGCAGAAATGTTGTTATAACATTAGCAGTAACATTGCATTGATTTATTAGTCTCATAATCACATCCAGTCCAAGATTTTTTTGATTTAAGTTTTATAGATTTTTTGTGTGTGAAAACCTTCCCCCAGTTTTTTTATTACGTATCGAAAACATTTTGTACAGTCATACATTTTTAAACTGTTACATTTAAAACTTAAAAAGTAAAAAAACCTTTACTTTAAAAGCACCAATTTAAAGTATTCATAAATGTAAACTTTAAACTTTTACTTTAATTTTACTTTAAAACTAAACTTCTAAGTCTCTAAGATTTTTAAGTTTTCATAAACTTTTACTTTAAAAGTAAACTTCTAAGGGCCATATTTACTATATAGGGTGAATACTTGAAATTTTTACTTAAAAAACGAATCATTTACTTTGTTTAAAAAAATTAAAAGTAACTTTTAAGTCTCTAAGTTTTCCCAAGCTTTAAAAAACTTTAAATTTCTACTTTTAGCTTTTAATAAACAGGACAAATATTTGTAACTTTTATTTAAAAAAATTTTTTTTTACTTTTAAACAAACTTTAAACTTTTTCAAAGTTCTTCTTCTTTAAAACTTCTTTAAAGTTTTTCAAAGTTTTAAAAAAAAGTTTGCATAAACATTTACTTTTGACTTTTTCTTTTCACTTTTACTTTCTTTTTTAAAGTTTTAATGTTTGCATACATTTTTACTTTAAACTTTTATTAAACAGGGCAAATATTATAAACTTTTACTTTAAAACAAACTTTACATTTTTACTTTAAAGGTAAACTTCAAAGTTTCTAAGTATTTGAACTTTTTTTAAAAAAAAGTTTACATAAACGTTTACTTTACACTTTTACTTTACTTTTACTTTTTAAAAGCAAACTTCTAATTTTCTTAGTTTTAAAGTTTACATTATTTTTTACTTTAAACTTTTTTTAAACAGGGCAAATACTTTAAACCTTAACTTAAAAAAACCTCTAAACTTTTACTATAAAAGTAAACTTCTAAGTTTCTCAGTTATTTTTTTTTTTTACAAAGTTTTAAATTACTTTTTCTTCTAAGGTAAACTTCTTAGTTTCTATTTTTTTTAACTTTTAAAAAAATTTACACAAATTTTTACTTTAGACTTACTTTAAAAGCATACTTCTAAGTTTTAAAGTTGACCTAAATGTTCACTTTAAACTTTTACTTTTTACTTTTAAAAGTTAACTTCTAAGGGCCAGATTTACAAGGGCAAATTATTTACACTTTAAAAGTAAACTACTAGGTTTCTAAGTTTTACGGTTTACTTAAACTTTCAGTTTCAACTTTTTATTTTTCTTTAAAAGTAAACTCCTAAGTTCTGATCTTCATTAAAACTTCATTATTTTGCACACATAAATGTTTAATAATAATTAATAACAATTATTAGTGATCATTTTTAAAATAATAATTACAAATATTTATGACTTATAATACGATTAATAATAACGTTCCGTATTAGTAAATGTGTACAATATTTATTTATTTTAGGTTATTTTATTAACATTGTTCTGCAGCATAGAGGCTCATGGGAAATCAGGCCCTTGAATCTCTTTGCGTCACAACAGCGGGGGTGAAAGTTGATCGTTCCTGTCAGCTTAAAATGAGGTATGGATTGAAATTGATTTCCTTTTATTATAGTTTGCATAATGAAAGTGCACAGGATTGATTCGTGCATTGTATTTCCATCCGTTTTCCTAATATTAATGGCGAAAAGTCGCTCAAATCATCATCAACTTTTATTTCAGACTCATGGTCCATTTAGAGACAGACATAACAAGTAACATACGTTAAAGAAAAGAGACTTTTAAATAATAACAACATAAAAACAATATAAAGAAATGTCAAATGAATGCTAGACTGTGTTTTTGTTTTCTCCCACTGTTAGGAAGAATCACGTATAGCCCTAAGTACACATATAATCTCTATTATATGAAACCTACAAACAGACTCTAGTTTCAGAAGTACCTTAAATGACTTCTGATTAGCAGAGTAGCTTTCATGTTACCCATTTTCCCATCAGAAACATGTTAGCATGTATTTTACCAGGTTGTCATTGATTATAGGATTGTGAAATGTCAGAATATTTGACAGTTTTCTTCTGTATTTTCCTTCTTTTCTCCAGGTTTATCGCGCCGTCGGATGTCATTCTCGCTACACAAACAGTGATTTGCATACATGGATCTCCTTATCTGGATCCTGCTGTTTCGGCTGGGAAACCCTGCGGCTTCGCCAAAGGTCACATGATGATCAATCTCGCTCAGGTGTCGATTTCCCACTGAATTAATGAGAGCGTGAGGCGTCTTCGCTTTTCCTTTCGTTTGATCGCCCTTATCTTCAGCATGTCACTCGGATATTTAGTCAGTGAGCCGTCTGGACAAGATGAGTTGCAAATATTATATGTCAAAGCTTGAGAAATCTTCAGCTGATGACTGCGTCTCACGCTGGTATGGCTTCATTTTTAGTATCAAAATAGAATAAAACTGATTTCCATGGAGATTGTGTGTGTGTGTATATATATATATGATGTAATGCGGTAAACTCTCAGATTTTCATGAGTGTTGCTAATGCACCAGTTTTTGAAATGAATAAATGGAAAATAAATGTAATAAAATAGAAATATCACTGTAAACCAAACACCGACCAGGCTTTACATTATGACCATTGACAGGTGAAGTAAATAACACTGATGATCTCTCCATCACGGCTCCTGTTAGTGGGCGGGATATATTAGGCAGCAAGTGAACATTTTGTCCTCAAAGTTGATGTGTTAGAAGCAGGAGAAATGGGCAAGCGTGAGGATTTGAGAGAGTTTGGCCAAATTGTGACAGCTAGACGACTGGGTCAGAGCATCTCCAAAACTGCAGCTCTTGTGGGCTGTTCCCGGTCTGCAGTGGTCAGTATCTATCAAAAGTGCTCCAAGGAAGGAACAGTGGAGAACCGGCCACAGGGTCATGGGCGGCCAAGGCTCATTGATGCACGTGGGGAGCGAAGGCTGGCCCGTGGGGTCCGATCAAACAGACGAGCTACTGGAGCTCAAACTGCTCCAGAAGTTAATGCTGGTTCTGAGAGAAAGCCGTCAGAATACACAGAGAATCTCAGTTTGTTGCGTCAGATCTATGGAACGTATAGGAATTAAAGGATCTGCTGCTAACATCTTGGTACCAGATACCACAGCACACTTTCAGGGGTCTAGTGGAGTCCATGCCTCGATGAGTCAGCAAAAGGGAGACCAACACCATATTAGGAAGGGGGTCATAATGTAATGCCCGATCGATGTTTATCATTGGCAGATTTTAAATTATCACTTAAAAGTGTCTCTAAAAATCCCTGCTCAATATCTCTTTCTTCATAGATCAATATACAGTTCAAATCTGTTTTATTATTATAATTGATTTGTATTTGTTATTAAAATAATTGTATTGTATTATTTACATTTAAATCAATAATTATTTAATTAAATGATATAATATACAACCTGACAGCTGAATAAAATATTATTTAAGGTGAATTTGTGATATTGTTTTTAAACTTATTGTTAAGATCATAATCATTATTATTATACTTATTTGTAAAATTGTCATTTATTTATTTTATTCTGAATAATGTGTATAGTATTATTATTTGAATAAAATGCATAATAATTATATTTATTATACAACCTGACATTAAATCAACTTTATTTATTTATTTATTAGTATTAGTATGAATTATTATACTTACTATTAAAACCATTATCTTTAATTATTTATTTAATTACCATTTCATTATTATTTAATTACTATTATTAATTGTTTATATTTTGAAATGTTTTAAATAGTTTATAAATATTACAATAATTTACCAACTTGTATTTGTTTTCATTTATTTATTTTATTATTGAATTCATTATTTATTTGATGATTTATTAGGAATAATTATTTAATAATTTGTAGTTTTTCAACAACAACAACAAAAACGTTCAGGGCTCCGGCTTGCCCTTTAGTTCCAGTGAAAGCATACCAAGACATTTTGGACAATTTCATGCTCCCATTTAATGACTTCCGTTTCCGTTAACGCCAGGATAACGTTCATGCATCTCTACAAGTCTTTTCACTCATGAATAAGTGATTATATTTGTGTTTTATCTAATTTTGGCAGCGTTATATTCGTAACACAGCCTGGCGGACAATCTTCGTCGACGGCGGATGATCTTCGTCGACGCCGGACGAATCTGCTGACGCACGACTCTGACCTTTCCGAGCCGAAGGTAAGACGTTGTTAATTTCCCCTCAGATTCTCTCGTATCTTTGCGAGTTAAAGCCTGAACGCCTCGACCGTTGCTCGCAGGAGTTCAGTGAGAGTTTGTCAGCTTGTTTGGTGCGTGATTCATTTCATTTGGAGAGCCGGCTCGCGTTATTAAAGGCCTTTCAGTTGTTTCAAAGGTTCCCCTTTTCCTCACAAGACAGTCTCATTTCTGCCTTTTGTCCTGGACGGTATTTACAGCCGTAATTGAACAGCGGCGGGTCCGTGAGTTCAATTGCAGTCAAAGGGGCTCGAGCTGGCGGATATGAAAAATGGGGCTCTTTTAAATGCTAATCAGCATGGTTAGCGCGTAGCTCCTGCTTGGCTGGCAAAATAATTGTGCAAATATACATGAAAAACTGCAGTCCTTATTTAAAGATGTCCCGTTGCCTCTGGGAGGGCGGTCATGCGCACAATATCCCTTATTTTTCTCCCGGCTTTTCTCTTCCACACTTAGCAGAAGACTTTGAGTGATAACTCCAGTCAAATATTTATCTTTGTGAAGAGTTTCGCTGTCGTTTTTAGCGGGAAATGTCCAAAGAATAAGGGAATGTTAGGATTATTGTAATGACGGATTAAACCGCTTCGTGTTGACGAGACTCAGCGGGCGATGAAATTAAATATATTACCATATTTTTGAGGGCTTTTGTGAGAGTTTTGTGAACTCCAACTCATGTCTGAGGAAGAAACCTAACAGAATGAATGCTGGGAAAATTATACGTGCCTTGGTCAGAATTTATTTTCTATAGTGCCTTTAAAAAGCAGCTTCTCAAGTGCTTTGAGTGTGAGCATTAGTGCTTTAAATTTGAGTCTGGTAGCCAGTGAAAGTATTTCAAAATGGGATTTAAAGGTGCAGTGTGTTAGTTTTAGCGGCATCTAGTGGTGAGGTTTTAAATTGCAATCAGCCATCATAAGCACATAGAGAAGCTACGGTGGCCCACACAGGACAAAAATGTCATCGTCTGAGACAGCAGAGAGTAGCTAGCGCTCTACAGAGAGGTTTGTCCCTTTAGGGCCACTGTAGAAACATGGCGGCACAAAATGGCGGTTTCACTGTACCCGCAGTGTGTGTAGATAGAAACGGCTCATTTCTAACGTAATAAAAACATAACGGTTCATTATGTAAGGTCTACACCACTGAAAACGTTGTTATGTATATTATATTGCATTTCTGTCAATAGATCCTCATAAATATTACACACTGCAGCTTTAAATTGCGTCCGTTGGAAACGTCCAAGATGGCCGCCGGGCAAAATGACTTGCGGTAAGTGTATGAAAAATATCATAATTCAACCTTTTTGTTAAATTATACTTGCTTGCTTGTATTAACTGATTTTTGATGAGTCACTAGCTGCGTTTCCATTACAGATTTGCGAAAAACTTTTGGGATATTTCTTAAAGTCGATAAAAAACTATTGCGAAATGACAGCGTTTCCATAGCTGCAGTTATGCGACTAAAACATATTATTTTCCTCTCGCGATAGGTCATTCCAAAATGATGGCACTTGGTAGGTTTGTATATCCCATCAACCGCACTAGCCATTATTTTTATTGGAAGGAGACATGTCCAATGTCCAAGCATTAATGGCAAGGAAAGCCCCTAAGTTTACTTAAGCGGCACGGATATGAGGTGTGTGTGTGTGTGTGTGTGTGTGTGTGTGTGTGTGTGTCAGATCTGCTTCAAGGTCTTCATGATAATGTGGCATTTCTGTGTTTAGCATCCAGTATTACTGTAATCCTATTGTCTTTTATGAGTTTAATAAAGAACTCCGTCTCGTCTTCTCTCCAAACCGAACCCGTCATCTGTAAAGAATGATCGACTTTTACGCGCGCCAGGTTGACGCATATAGAGAAGAGCGAAATGTTTGAATTTGCATGGTAACTCAAATGTTTTTATTTATTTATTTATTTTTACCACTTTCGTTATTTTGGCTAGACATTTCTATGTTGGGCATATGAACTGAATTTAGAAATGCTTTGGACAAGAAGAAATTGGCATTTAATAAACAAAATATATATTTTTTTAAATGAAGACGGGTGGAGTGAGTGCATGCAAAATAATTAGTTCCCCGAGTCCACAAATAAAAGTAGACAGTTTATAATTATGTCTTGAACTCATCTGTATAGCTAAATGACAGAGTATTGTGAATTGTTTCATCTCTCTTAAAGGAAGAAGGAAAAAATGAGAAAACGTCGGCTCTTTTATCGGCCGTGGGTTAAAGAAAACATAGCCTATAACTAAACAATTAAATAGGCTACGTTTAGGCCTGTAATATTATTATTTTAATTTATGTTGATTATGAAAAGTGAGCAGCATTAGTAATGCTGCGTTCACACCGCACGCGGATGACGATTCGCGCGAGTGATTTACATGTTAAGTCAATGCAGAGACGCGAATAGGCATTCTGCGGTGCGATTCGCGCGAATGACGTGGCAATGATCACGCGAATTGAACGTTTTGAACGCATGATTCGCGCAAGTTGAAAAATCTGAACTTTGGTGGATATTTGCGCCGCGTTAACCAATGAGGAGCCTGCTTACTGCTGTCACGTGGTGAAGTGACGGATGGGAAACCCGAGGCCAGAGTAATTTAAAAATACTACTGTATCGTGTCACAAAATGTAGTTCTAATAGTTTTTCAGGTGAGAATGTAAAGCTCAAATATGTGATTTATTTATTACTCCTATTTGAACATTTTGATCTGGTGTTTTCGGAGGTGTGAGACCCAGGCGATCACCGGAGCTCAGCGCTCATCAACCCCGGTGAGAGCAGCCTTAACTCGGCTCGTCCTTCTGCCGACTGCCGCTGCCTGGCAGAACCCCCTCCCATGACGCGAATTCGCGTCTGTTGTGTAGTGAATGTCACACACGAATGAAGCGAATTTCACGCGCAAATGAAACGAATGGATTAAAAATTTTCACGCGTACAACTTCGCGCTAATAGCTTGATTTATTCGCGTCATTCGCGTGCGGTGTGAACGCAGCATAAGAATCGCAATATGTTTGAGACCTGGGGTGTCACATGATTTTGATCACTTTTCTAGAAAGTCTTTCTTAAAAAAAATATTTAGTTTTGTATAAATTGTATTTTTATTTTGATCGATGTTTCATCAATTAATTGCCTGTTTATTAAAGGGTTACTTAAGCGATTAGCATATGGCTTTGTATCAGTAGAAACCCTGGAGTATATTCAAATGATTGTGCTTTCCCCCCTCATATCCCCCTGAGACAAGAGATTTATGCATTTTATTTCTGGAAAAATTCCTCCTATGATGCAAATTGACGATATTTGCATCATAGGAGGAATGTTTGCCCAAAGGCTAAAGACTACAGCCAGCAGAGGGAGCCATTTCCGCATGTTTTGAATCCGCGCATGAGGGATGGAGATCAAACTCAGCTTGCAGGGAGAGCTCAGCTCAGCTACAGGCACTCATTTAAACGGAGCTATGGTGTGCAATGTAAGTCTTTTAACTTCTCAAATTAATTTCAATTAAAGTTAAGCTTGCTAAGGCATGAACTGAAACGCGCCAGACTGAACTCGCGTTGTGAATGTATGCCGCGAGTGTAGTCGCGATTACCTCAGCTCTCATCACTCCTGCAGTTAGTGCTCAGTGCTGTGAGACTCGCGCGGTGACTCACTCATTATATTGAACACACACGTTCAGTTTTTAATTGTAGTTTCTTCTCTAACTCAGTCACTGTAATCAAGTTGGTAGCTTTGGGAATGGCCTCACAGGGCAGCGAAGCATTCTGGGAATTGTAGTCTTTCATCCCCATGAGACAAAAATACATTTTCTGTCTTTTCTCAGTCTAGAAGGCACCAAATTCAAAAATAATTTCACATTTCTACTACATTGATGACCCAGTTTAAATACAGATTCATCTTCCCAGCGCTGAAGTACCCCTTTAATTAAGAAGCAAACTAAGATCATCTGGAATGGATTGACGTGCGTAGCTGGCCTGTTTCCTCTGCCTTTGAGTAAGGCTGAAACTATAGGCTAGCTCTTTCTGTTTTAATACATTTCTTGAATATATGTCTTAATTACAGTATATATAGCCTGTAGTCCTTATTAGGAGGAAATTTGTCCTTTTAGCTACATTATCTTGTTATTACGACACAATTGAGTGGAAAATATAATATATAGGCCCTATGTTGCAGCAATGCATCACTGCAACAGGTGACATGTAAATGCAGGAAAAAACGTTTCCATTGCAGTTTTGCGAAAATGTCCTTTTTCGAATTGCCTGAAAAACCACCTCATGAGAGCGTAAAAACTCTTTTGCGATATAGGGGAGTTTTTGCGAAATTGCCGCGTTTCCATTGGGCGTATTTTCAATTTGCGCAATTTGAAGGGTAATGGAAACGCGGCTATAGTTTGCTAGCCTATCCTTCAGAAAAGCTTATGACAAGGCAGTGCGTGAATGTAATGTTCAATGCTAACTTTGCCAAAGTTATTTAGTCATTTGGCTGACAGATCTCCGTGCCTATGGGCATTCAGTCCTGACAGATCGACCATGCTTCACAAACATAACTCATAACTTACCTATACTGTATATTATATTGCATTTCCGTCAATAGATCCTCATAAATACTACACACTGCACCTTTAAAAAAAGACTAAAGGTAAGGGTCCTAAAAGCGAGCCCTGGGGGACGCCACACAGGTCCAGTATCTGATTTGTATTCCCCTAAAGAAATGGTCAGATAAGATCTAAACCAGTGGCAGAAATATGAGCGATCTTCTAGAGTCTAGAAAGAGCGTTTGACCTCGTGTTTCTCTGTTTGTCGTCTTTGTCTCAGAAGTTTCGCATTAAATGTCTCAAATAAGTCAGAAGTTGCACTAATTGAATCTGATGAGAAACGTCCAATTTGGGGATCTCAAACTTTGGTGGCGAGTTTGAGACGTTACTGAGACACGTGAGATTACTGAAGTTTCTTTCTGTTGAAGAGACTTTTTAGATGAAGTAAAAAAAGAGAGAAGTCTCCTTTTGCTCTCCGTTCGGTCTCATCACAGTCTAGGCAAAACAATTTAAAATTAAAATCATGATTTATTTATTTTATTTAAATATATAATATTGATGTTAATGATACAACCTGCCAGCTACTTTAAAGCTAAAATAATAATTAATTAATAGTATTATTATCAATTAATAAATGTATCATTATTACATTTAATTGTTATTATACATATTAAAATTATTGTTTAGTTTATTAAGAATTATTTTAATAAATTATACAACAATTATGTAAATTATAAAACCTTGCTGCTATTGTTTTACTGCTACGGCCCAAATATGAATAATATTGTTTATTAATAATATTAATAATAATAAATTAATTTAATTTCAATACTATACAGTGATTCACATCAAAATAATAATTTATTGTAATATTATCAGTTATTTAAATGATATATATTTATTTTATACAACCTGACAGCTGTATTGAATCTGGAGTATTATTATTAGTAGTAATTCATTTTATTTTAATGTAAATTATTATATGTTAATATGTATTATTATAATTCATAATTAAATTATATAATTATATTAACATGAAATATACATTGAAGCTATTCTATTATTATTATTATTATTATTATTATTATTATATAACCAATATTACGATTAAATATTATCATTATTTAATTAAGTGTTTTTAATTATATATATATATATATATAAATATTTGCTGTATAATTATGAATTAAAATATACAAATTGTAATAATTGTATAACCTGACACCTAAATTCAAGCACAATTATTATTATTATTTAGAATATTATTATTTTTGCATTATTAAATTATTATTATTCAGTATTTTTTCATTTTATTTATTTTCATTTTTGTATATTAAAATATGTATTATTAATTACATTACAATAAATTGAATATAAATTATTATTATTTATATATTATTATTTTGTGTTTTTGTTATTATCATTTATAACTTATCATTAATAAATTATATAATTAATTTATACATCATGATATACAACCTAAAGGGGGTAAATTGAATCTTAATAATAATAATAATAATAATAATAATAATAATAATAATAATTAGTATTATTATTATTATCATTTTAATGTTTATATATTCAAATATGTATTATGTTTTTAATTTATTATTATTTCAATTATATAATTTACAACCTGACAGCTACATCAAAGCTAAAATATTATTGTTTAATTGAGTCTTTAAAAGTGATCACTTATAATTAAAAATACGATTATTTATTATGAAGCATTATTTAAATAAGTCATATGCTTATAATGTACTGTAGTTATAACTGTTATCTTGATGGTAGTTTGACTGTGGTCCATATTTGCTAATTTTCTTCCCTCTCAACAGAAGCCGCGTGTCGACGAGCGTATCAAACGAGCGTATCGCTGTTCCACGAAAGTGCTTTCTGAGGGGAAGAAATCAGACCAGGAGGAAGAGTGAAATGAAACAGGCAGATTTAAAGAGTTGATAATCCGATTGGAGAACACCTGCGTCTCGCTGATAAGAACAACAGAAACAAGATGAAACGATAGGAGAACAGAAACAAATAAACTAGAGAGGGGAATGTCAATGAAGTAGTTTGTGCTGAAAATATCTGAAAATGCATATCGAACACACATTATTCGAAATGACACCAGCATATACAGTGCATTACAATAAACAAGCCTTGTTGAAATGAAAAACTTAAACCCCAAGGCTGGAAAAATCTCTCTAACAGCAGAAAGTATTTGCTTGCCGGATGTTAACTGAATCATAAACGACACTCAAGTTCTTCACATGAGTGTGAATATTTGTTTGCAGCGGGACGAAGTTAAAATTAAGACCATCTAAAAAAAATGATGGGTGCTAGATAAGATAACTTCAGTCTAATTTTAGTTTAACCAACCCACCTTTTAATGTAATTTACACAAGCTAACACAAGGAATCTTGTGAAAGAGAGGGAGCATACATAGAGCAAATAAAACCGGGCCCAGAACAGAGCCTTGTTGCACCCCACACCAAATGGAGACTGGAAATATAGAAAATCTCTAGTTTTACTTTGTAAAAAAATGTATAATATGTGTTATATATTGCCAAAAGTATTGGGACGCCCCTCCAAATCACTGAGTTCAGGTGTTTAATCACTTCATGGCCACAGGTGTATATATCAAGCTCTAGGCCTGCAGATGCTTCTACACACATTAGTGTAAGAATGGGTCGCTCTCAGGAGCTCAGTGAACTCAAGCGTGGGGCCGTGATCGGCTGACACCTGTGCAATAAGGCCATTCCTGACATTTCCTCACTACTAAATATTCCACGCTCAACTGTTAGTGGGATTATAACAAAGAGGAAGCCATTGGGAACAACAGCCACCACTGATGGGCCACGTAAAATCACAGAGCGGGGTCAGCGCATGCTGAGGGTCACAGTGCGCAGAAGTCGCCAACTTTCTGCAGAGTCAACAGCTCCAGACCTCCAAACTCCTGTGGCCTTCAGATGAGCTCAAGAACAGCATAGAGAGCTTCATGGAATGGGTTTCCACGGCCGAGCAGCTCATCCAAGCCTTACATCACCAAGAGCAATGCAAAGCGGACCAAAGGAGTGGAGTAAAGCAGCTGCCACTGGACTCTAGAGCAGTGAGACGTGTTCTCTGAGCGACCAATCACGCTTCAGTCTGACAATCCCATGGACGAGTCTGGGTTTGGTGGTCACCAGGAGAACAGGACTTGCCTGATTACATTGTGCCAAGTGTAAAGTTTAGTGGAGGGGGATTATGGTGTGGGGTTGTTTTTCAGGGGTTAGGCTTGGCCTCTTAGTTCAAGTGAAAGGAACTCTTAATGCTTCAGCATACCAAGACATTTTGGACAATTTCACGACATGTATCAAACACGCACAGCTGCGACCATAATAGACCAAGATGATGGAAATAAAGCTCTTGCTAAAGACATCATCTCTCTACATGCACTATATTGGGCTTCTCTGTCTGACAATCCCATGTATGAGTCTGGGTTTGGCGGTTTCCAGGAGAACGGCACTTGCCTGACTGCATTGTGCTAAGTGTCAAGTTTGGTGGAGGGGGGATTATGGTGTGTGGTTGTTTTTCAGGGGTTGGGCTTGGCTTCTTACTTCCAGTGAAAGGATCTCTTAATGCTTCAGCATACCAAGATATTTTGGACAATTTCATGCTCCCATCTTTGTGAGAACAGTTTGGGGACGGCCCCTTCCTGTCCCAAAATGACTCCAGTGCACAAAGCGTCGGCCCATAAAGACATGGATGAGGAGTTTGGTGTGGAGGAACTTGACTGGCCTGCACAGAGTCCTGAGCTCAACCCGATAGAACAGCTTTGGGATGAATTAGAGCGGAGACTGAGAGCCAGGCCTTCCCGTCCAACATCAGTGCCTGACCTCACAAATGAGCTTCTAGAAGAATGGGCAAAAATCCCCATAAACACACTCCTAAACCTTGAGGAAAGCCTTGTTAGAAGAGCTGGAGCTGTTAGAGAGGGTGGGCCGACTCCAGATTAAACCCACAGGATTAACAATGGGGCGGCATTAAAGCTCATGTGCATGTAAAGGCATGCGTCACAAAACGTTTGGCGATATAGCGTATGATTATAATATTAATATTATATTTGTGTATGTATGCTAAACTTTCATAAGTATATATATATATATATATATATATATATATATATATATATATATATATATATATATATATATATATAAATAATGCTCATTGTTTATTTTAATATATTATATAATAGTTATAATAAATATACAACCTGACAGCTCTATTAAAGTGAAGAGAAATAATAAATTATTATTAATTAATTAATTAAATTATACTTAATTAATTTAAATGATTAATTATTATTATTATTAAATACATATATTTTTTAATTATATTTTTTAAACACTTTCTTTTATTAACGATTCAAATTAAATTATTATGATTGTCAATTTAACTTAGGTTGCTGCTCATTTGCATTATATATATATATATATATATATATATATATATATATATATATATATATATATATATATATATATATATATATATATACTTGGATTAGAAATAGTTCTGCATTAGAGCTAAAACTGCGTCTTAGTAAGTTAAAAAGTGATTTTATTGGCAATATGTAAATTTCCAGACCAAAATCGACCCTAATAATGACTTTGAGCTTGTAAATTGGATCTTCCCATGAGGACTTGCGTCAGCTGGAAAGTCATTAAAGTGGCGGCGAAAGTTATTGCATTTTGATGAAAGATTATGAAAACAAGCATTTCCTCCTTTTAGAAATAACATCCCGTCTTGATTCGGGATATCAGCAGAGGGTTTTATTACGGAAGTGAATGGGATGAGTTCTGATGTCTTGTTATCTTTCACATCAGCTGGAGGACGGATCCAGCTCTGTATTCTCCGCACCGATGAATCTGCTCCATGTTCCAGACGTCTCATCTTCCTCCATCTGTCACTCGCTCCAAACCGGCCCTGATTCCTCGACTCGCTGTCGTCTAGCTGGGAAACTCTCCGGCCGTCACTGAGGGTTTATTGACTTCAGGTTCGCTGACACCCGTCTCACGGCATCTCTGTCCTGAGGGCAAATCCAGAGCGACTCTCAGAGACGTCACTAGAGTAAGAAATCACAAAAACACTGGACGCTGAGTGTCCGAAGATACAAATAAAACGCCCAAACCTGTTAGTTTAACAAAATGAAACCAGACCCGGAGCCTAGAGGTTAACTCATATGCTACATTGTTAGCATTGAGTATACACACAAATATTATATATTTAGCTAAAGTGACATAATATCTGAGTTTTCTTTCAAACTGAGTTCAGTCAGGACCACTTTGAGAATGAAATTTATTGACAATCTTTGATTTGGCGAAAGGCTTAGGCTCAAAGATTCTCGAGTTGCCATACTAGACAGCTTGAGATACATCCTTGAAACATAATCCCCCAGCCTTCATAATAACCAAAAGTTTCTTAGCATATATTACAGAAAAATATACAATGGTAAAAATAGAGTTCTACACAGAATCCAATACTCGATAATGAAGATACTAGGAGGCGACGGGGTGGAGGTGGGTGTAAATCTGTGCGACAGACTGATAAACATGAGTTTGAATGAGCTTATTACGTGGCTCTAATAATAATAATAATAATTCATTACATTTATATAGCGCTTTTAGACACCCAAAGAGCTTTTACATATAGAAGGGGGGAATCTCCTCAACCACCACCAATGTGCAGCACCACCTTGATGATGCGAAGGCAGCCATATTGCGCCAGAACGCCCACCACACACCAGCTGATTGGTGGAGAGGAGACTGAGTGATTAAGCCAATCAGGAGAGGGGATTATTAGGAGGCCATGATGGACAGAGGCCAATGGGCAAATTTGGCCAGGATGCCGGGGTTACACCCCTACTCTTTATCAAAGGACATCCTGGGATTTTTAACGACCACAGAGTCGGGACCTCGGTTTAACGTCTCATCCGAAGGACGGTGCTCTTTGTCAGTATAGTGTCCCCATCACTATACTGGGTTGTTAGGAGGACTCACACAGACCACAGGGTGAGCACCAGCTGGCCTCACTAACACCTCCACCAGCAGCTCCTGGTTTGGGCTACAGGGTGATATGGCTGCTGGCTCTGTGAAATGCTTGATTCTGATTGGTCAATCGCGTATTCCAGCGGTATGTTATTTCCAGATAACAGCCGCTCATCCGGGTACTACGAGTTATCTTGACCGGTTCTACTTCTGTGCTTATCGCTGGCGCCATCTTGTGTCTTAAACAGCCGTGGGTTACAATGGAAGACTTCAAGGCGGGTTTCCTTTATAACGTTTTAAATATGGATATTTTTCTGACACAAACGCATCGATTGGAATCAGAAGGCTCTATTAACCCATCGGAGTCGTGTGGAGCACGTTATTTGACGGACAGCTGCATTTTTTATGGACTTCAGAAACAGCTCCAACTACTGCTGGGATTAACGTTAGCCTGGACTTTTTAAATATAACTCTGATTGTATTTGTCTGACAGAAGAATGTCATAAACACCTATAATGACTCGAGGGTGAGTAAATCATAGGCTTGGTTTCATTTTTGGCTGAACTAACCCTTTCAGCATTCATCTTCAACATTTAGCAGCAATAGATAAAGGCTTAAAGCAGGTTGGAACTGTTTTTCTTCGCGGAAGCTTTGCGTAAGAGCTAATAAAATATTTAATCTCAAGGCAATATTTAGTGTCTAATTTATTTGAGACTAGTAGTCGTGTAATAAGCGGGATAATGTCCACCCAGCCGGTTGTTATCGCAGAAAAAACCCCTTCAGAGTGACGCTCCGCTTCGCCTCGGGGTCCTGATCACTCTGAAGGGGTTTATTCTGAGATAACAACCGGCTGGGTGGACATTATCCCGCTTATTACACGGCTACTAGTCTCAAATAAATAATTTTTAGACACAAAATATTGTCTTGAGATTAAATATTTTATTAGCTCTTACGCAAAGCTTCCGCGAAGAAAAACAGCTCCAACCTGCTTTAAGCCTTTATCTATTGCTGCTAAATGTTGAAAATGAATGCTGAAAGGGTTAGTTCAGCCAAAAATGAAACCAAGCCTATGATTTACTCACCCTCAAGTCATTATAGGTGTTTATGACATTCTTCTGTCAGACAAATACAATCAGAGTTATATTTAAAAAGTCCAGGCTAACGTTAATCCAGCAGTAGTTGGAGCTGTTTCTGAAGTCCATAAAAAATGCAGCTGTCCGTCAAATAACGTGCTCCACACGACTCCGATGGGTTAATAGAGCCTTCTGATTCCAATCGATGCGTTTCTGTGAGAAAAATATCCATATTTAAAACGTTATAAAGGAAACCTGCCTTGAAGTCTTCCATTGTAACCCACGGCTGTTTAAGACACAAGATGGCGCCAGCGTTAAGCACAGAAGTAGAACCGGTCAAGATAACTCGTAGTACCCGGATGAGCGGCTGTTATCTGGAAATAACATACCGCTGGAATACGCGATTGACCAATCAGAATCAAGCATTTCACAGAGCCGTGTAATATTCTGCGATAACAACCGGCTGGGTGGAGTAACAAATCAGCTGAGCGTCAGCTGATATAGTTTAGCGATCAGTGGTTTACCTGAACTACACTTAAATTCGATTACTCAAGCTCCCTTAATATGCTAATCCTAATTTAGCCTTAACTTTTTCATTCTGCGTACATCTTAGCACAGTTTAACATGTGGTTAGCATTAGTCAAATTGCTAGTTTCTTTCAAAAACCTCAATGTCAAATCCATCTAAATTAAATATCATATCAAGCGTAGCTTTTAGCTTTCTAGAGCACTTTGTTATCATTAGCTTTAGCATGATGGTTGTTTCTTCATTTAACAGTCTGATGTGGGGCATTTTAACATTTCACAGATAAAAAAAAGAAGAAAATTGTTCATTGATAGCTTCTTTTTGAAAAGCCTCTAAAATGTTAAATCCATCTGGGAAAAAAAGAATAAAACGTCAAACATACAACGTAGCTTTTAGCTTTCCAAAGCACTTTACTTTTATGTTTACCTGTAAGTTTTTCTATACATTTTTCATTCTTTATCTTCAAATAATGTGGCATTAGCAATCATTTCTCTCTCCAGTTCTCCTATTTTTGTTAGCATGCGTGTTGGTTTTCATCTTAACACTGTCTAATGTCGTATTTTAGCATTAGCCAAAAGGCCACCACAGATTAGAAATTAAAACAGTTCATTGCTAGCTTCTTTCAAAAGCCTCTAAAACATCAAAAGCTATGTGGTAAAAGACTAATAATGATATCAAACCGGCGTGTGGGCGAATGCTGGTACGTTTCCCAGAGGTTTCCCGTTTTCCACTCAAAGCGGCCCGTAATGAATGGATCTTGTATGATCAGGGAGATTAGCATGGCAGAATCTTAATTCGCTTGTCAGGGGGAGTGTTAGGGCAAAGTAATTGTTTGTACTCTAATCATGTACACCAGCGTGTGGGCGAGCTTTCGCTCACACTTACACTTCTGCCTCTGTCATATTATTAATCATGGCTTGATTTAGCCAGGTTAGCCCCAGCGAAGGGCTGCTCATGCTAGCGCGCACAGGGTGTGTGACTTCTGACACCCAAGGCCTTCGTGGACAAAACACATGATCAATCTAGTACTGGAGGATGTCTTTCTGCATTGTTTTTCCAATGCATTATTTGAAGGGACAGCCATTTGTAGTGGTGTCCGAAAACATAGTGGACATTATCAAGTGCACTCATTCTATCACACCTTTCACCACAATAACGAGTGTACAGTCGTATGACATGCTAATTTTCATTCACTCGTTCAAGTGATCTGTATTCGTGGACTAATGTAGGGAATAGTGATTGAGTGTTTGGAGTGGCATTTGGGATCCAGCCGCTGAGAAGCACCCAAAGACTGCGGGAGGTTGCCGCTGGAAAACAGCGTATCTGGTTTTATAGAAACTCTAGCGCCCCCTTGAGTACTGGAGGATGTTTTTCCAATGTTTTTATATAACTCTATCGCCCCCTATACCCTAGGGCATTATTTGAGGGACAGCCATTTGTAGTAGTGTCCGAAAACATAGTGGACATTATCAAGTGCACTCATTCTATCACACCTTACACCACAATAACGAGTGTCATTTTCATTCACTCCTTCAAGTGAACTGTATTAGTGGACTAATGTAGGAAATAGTGATTGAGCGTTTGGAGTGCCATTTGGGATCCAGCCGCTGAAGCTCCCATAGCCCGCGGGAGGTTGCCGCTGGAAAACAGCCATCTGGTTTTATAGAAACTCTAGCGCCCCCTTGAGTCCTGGAGGATGTCTTTCGACATTGTTTTTATATAACTCTATCGCCCCCTATACCCTAGGGGCATTATTTGAGGGACAGCCATACGTAGTGGTGTCCGAAAACATAGTGGACATTATCAAGTGCACTCATTCTATCACACCTTACACCACAATAACGAGTGTCATTTTCATTCACTCCTTCAAGTGAACTGTATTGGTGGACTAATGTAGGGAATAGTGATTGAGTGTTTGGAGTGCCATTTGGGATCCAGCCGCTGAGAAGCTCCCAAAGACTGCGGGAGGTTGCCGCTGGAAAACAGCGCATCTGGTTTTATAAAAAACTCTAGCGCCCCCTTGAGTACTGGAGGATGTTTTTCCAATGTTTTTATATAACTCTATCGCCCCCTATACCCTAGGGCATTATTTGAAGAGACAGCCATTTAAAGTGGTGTCCGAAAACATAGTGGACATTATCAAGTGCACTCATTCTATCACACCTTACACCACAATAACGAGTGTCATTTTCATTCACTCGTTCAAGTGAACTGTATTAGTGGACTAATGTAGGGAATAGTGATTGAGTGTTTGGAGTGCCATTTGGGATCCAGCCGCTGAGAAGCTCCTATAGACCGCGGGAGGTTGCCGCTGGAAAACAGCCATCTGGTTTTATAGAAACTCTAGCGCCCCCTTGAGTCCTGGAGGATGTCTTTCGACATTGTTTTTATATAACTCTATCGCCCCCTATACCCTAGGGCATTATTTGAGGGGCAGCCATTTATAGTGGTGTCCGAAAACATAGTGGACATTATCAAGTGCACTCATTCTATCCCACATATGTGTGTACACCTGTACGACATGCTTGTTTTTATTCACTCCTTCATGGATCTGTATTAGTGGACTAAAGTAGGGAATAGTGATTGAGGGTTTAGGGGGCGATTTCAGCTCCAGCCATTGAGAAGCACCCAGACACCAGGGGAGGTTGCCTCTTGATAACAGCACATCTATTATATCAGTTGTTTTTTCTTATGACTTTCACTCTCGAACTTCCCTCCGTCTCGTTCACTCGGATGTGCGGCATTGCTTATATTGCTTGAGTGCCCACTACTGGCAGAACCTTTGCTATGGCCTGAACTGGAAGCCCTTGATCACTTGAATCCACTATGGAGTGTATTTATTTATTTATTTATTTTGTCCTTTACGATTTTTTTAATGCAGCATTTTATATGTATATAGGTGTGCTTTGGTTGTTTTAAATGTTTTTAAAAATAATTAAAATATCATAGAGTTGTTTGTTGTGGGGTAAATTAAACGCGATATTCGGTGACATCACAATCGTGTTGCATTGTAGTATTTGAAGCTGCATGAGGTCAGAATCGAGGGAGCAAGGGTCTGTCCACATAAACTTCCCTTGTCCACTTCACGAAGTGAAACGCACTTCAAAATGGCGGCGGGGATTCCCCCGAGGGGAAGTGCTTGGGGAAGTTTGGAAGTGCGTGTCTAATACACTGTAAACAATTATTTAAAGCTCCACTGTGTGATATTTTCTCCCATCTAGCGGTGTAAAGGTATCTGATCATCCAGTGAATAATAGTTTCTGTTCCTCTCAATTCTGATTTCGTTTTAACTCCTACGGTGGCCGATTTAGTCCAAGATTACCACGGCAATCCCCCTCTTCACATTCGACACGGTGCCATCGAGTGTTAAAACGCGAAAGGCGAAGCTTGAATTTACGGGTATGTCCCTCTTTGGCTACTGTACTTTCAAGATGGAGGAGCAACATGGAGACCGGCATTCGAACCCCTCACCCGTATGTGTTTTCAATGGCATATTATAAACTTACCAGAATACTTTATTACTAAAAAGAAGTAAATATTCATTAATGAGCACATATATTTTTGAAAGAAAGTTTTTTTAGCTAAGAATAAACTAAAAAAGTAACACAGTGTAGCTTTAAAAAATAAGTTACATGGTTGCCTTAAAATTTTGAGTTACCTGAAATGAAAAATGTGAGTTAATACAATGAACATTTTTGAAAATCGACAACCTTTATTCAAATATTATTAAAAGATTTTGTAAGCGTATTGGGTAATTGTGTGTTTTATTTGTAATGACGCAGACAAATAGTGCTATTTTCATGATTTATCACATTTTTATGTGGTTCAGATATAATAATATTTTGAGTTTCTATTTATTAAACAAATTTCCGTCATTGTATCAACTCAAATGTTTAATTTCAATAAACTCAAAATTTTAAGGCAACCAGGTTACTTACTTTTTTAAGTTTAACCAACATTTTTTTACAGTGTAGTGGAGTGGAGCGCAGCACTGTTTTAATGGCATGTTTTAAAGAAACTCTAGCGCCCCCTTTAGTACTGGAGGACGTCTTACAACACGGTTTTTCCAATGCTTTTATTTTGCAATAAATATTTCATTGCATAGTTTATACACTGTAAACAGTAACCTGGTTGCCTTAAAATTGAGTTCATTGAAATAAAATGTTTGAGTTAATACAATGAACATTTTTTGAGATTCGACAACCTTTATTAAAATATTATTAAAAGATTGTGTAAGCATATTGGGTAATTGTGTGTGTTATTTCTGATGACGCAGCCAAATAGTGCAATTTTCATGATTTATCAAATTTTTGTATGTGGTTCAGATACAATAATATTTTGAGTTTCTATTTATTAAACAAATTTCCTTCATTGTATCAACTCAAATTTTTAATTTCAATAAACTCAAAATTTTAAGGCAACCAGGTTACTTAATTTTTTAAGTTACACAAACAAAAACCAATATTTTTTTTTTTTACAGTGTATAGATTAGCAGAACAGATCCTCAGCAGTATTTTGTGTACCTGAGAGCCGGCTGTCCCCTCTCTCGCAGGTGTCGCGCGTCACCTGAGCTCAGGTTGAAGCAGACAGTCGTGCGGCGCTGCATGTGGAGCGCTGGTGCTCTGACGCGAGCGATACAGAGCTGATGTGACAGCGGCCCGTTCACAGCCCTGATTCAGTGTGGCAGTGAAGAGACTAATTACCTCCTGCGAACAGCCCTCACAAACAGCCCTGCAGCGCTCGGATACCCTCACTCGCTCAAACCTGCTGAGAACATACACTGGCAGCGCTTTCACACACACTAGAGATGCTCAAGGCATGCACTGACTGGGCCTCCATTAAAGGGATAGTTCACAAAAAAAAGGAAATGTGATGTTTATCTGCTGACCCCCAGGGCATCCAACATGTAGGTGTGTTTGTTTCTTCAGGAGAACACAAATGAAGATTTTTAACTCAACCATTGCTGTGTGTCGGTCATATAATGGTGTGAATGGGTAACAATTCTATGAGAGCCAAATAGCATGCTTAGACAACACGCACACAAACCCTGCTGCTCCTGACGACACACTGATATATAAGACACAAAACGATCAGTTTGTGTGAGAAATTGAGCCATATCTATATCATTTTTTTACCTCAAATACAACGCTATATCCAACAGACCTTCACTCGCTTCACTTCCGGTAAGATCAATAATACACGCTGTGGCTCGTATATCCAGAGCGTGTATTATGGGACCTTACCGGAAGTGAAGCGCAATCCAGTCTGTTGGATATAGCGTTGTATTTGAGGTAAAAAATGATATAAATATGGCTCGATTTCTCACACAAACGGATCGTTTTGTGTCTTAAGATATCTGTGGCGAGGTGAACGAGCGAGACATTGGGAGGAGCGAGCGAGACCGGGGACGTGATTGCGAAATCAGCTGCGAGCCACACCGGTCTCGAGTCCTCTCATGAGGGAGCTCGGAGGCATTTAAGGACGAGCGACACCAGTCAAGGACGAGAGAGGACATGCTTGACGTTGAGTTTTGTTATGTGTGTGCGGGCAGTCATCCGTGAGGGGCTGCCTGCGGTTTACTTTCGTTTTGTTTATTTATTTAATTAAAGTTGTTGAACGTTCACCCTTCCCGCCTTCTTCCTTCCCCTTTCTACCAACGTTATTACAATATCAGTGTGTCGTCATGAGCCACAGAGCTCTTTGTGAATGTTGTCTATGCATGTTTTTTTGCTCTTCTAGAACTGTTCCCCATTCACATCATTATATGACCGACACACAGCAGCGGTTGAGTTAAAAATCTTCATTTGTGTTCTCCTGAAGAAACAAACACACCTACATGCTGGATACACTGGGGGTCAGCAGATAAACATCACATTTTTATTTTTGGGTGAACTATCCCTTTATCTAGTGAGGATGACCTAGGTTATAGGAATTAGAATAAGTTGTATACATTAAATATGGCTGGTGTACGTCATTAGATAATTAAGCTTGAGATGAACTCTCATATTCAGCCAAGAATTGTGGGGTGATTGTTTCAAATGTAGCTTAAAAAACATACATAAGTTAAAAATCTATGTGGCATAATCCATGAAACATATTTAGTCAGAATCTCTCTAAAACAAATAAATACACAGATTAATGATAGACTCACTGAGAAAAAAAGGAGAACCATGTAGGGGTTAATTATTTAATATTGCACAAAATGAAGAAAGACAAAGAATTTACAAACAGGATGAAAAAATACATATTAACCAAGTACTTTCCAATGAGAACCATATAGACAGACCAAACTTAAACTGATCATTGACTCAGAACATGAAGAAATATATACATATGTTTCCGCAGGAAACAAGTCACACATACACGATCATAGAAACATAGAAAATAAATGTAATAAAATAGAAATATAACTGTATACTAAACACGGACCAGGCTTAACATAATGAGTACTGACAGGTGACGTGAATAACACTAATGATCTCCATCACAGCTCCTGTTAGTGGGCGGGATATATTAGGCAGCAAGTGAACATTTTGTCCTCAAAGTTGATGTGTTAGAAGCAGGAAAAATGGGCAAGTGTAAGGATTTGAGCGAGTTTAATATCGCCATAAAAATTATACAAAATGGCATTGGGTAATATCTGGTTATCAATGACAAATATCATAAAAAATATTTATATTTTTTCTCATTTTGCAAATTTCAAAGCAGCAAGTGAGGAATACAACAAAAGCCACTTTTCCACCATTGGGTTGAACGGTTCTAAGAACGGAAATAAATGGTTAGTTATATTCATCATTCGATCGGTCGCTATTTACATCTCGTAAGGTCTATAAACTCCAAAGAGCTCCGTTTATCTGTCCCACAGTGGAAAATGAAGCCATAACTACATTGGCTGGGCCGGATCAGTATGGAATGGAACTGTTTGGCCTGATTAATTCTGAAGAAATGCTAAAATTTCAAGATTAGAGATGGAAGAAAAGGTAAAACTGTGAAGATTATTTTAAGTATGTATAGTTGAAAATAACATTTATGGGCCCTATTTCACTGATCTGAGTTTATGGTCTAAAAATCATGGTGCAGGTGCACCTAGGGTCTGAATCCACTTTTGCTAGTTTAACAAATGGAAAAAAACTATCGTGGTCCAAAAGGGTTGTCCCTCATCTCTTAATGCTGTTTTATTAAACGAGGTTAGGGAGGAACATGATTCAGATAATTGACACATGTGGAAGCACTCAGCTAATCAACAAAAGAGGTGTATATATTAAGGTGACCCCAAATAGCCGAAGATTCAATGCATATGTTTTTTTTCCTCTTGCCCAATTTTGCGCTGCATGTAAACGCATTAACCTCCTTTCTTTCGTCTTATTAAAGTGCGCATGTGTGATAGGTGACAAAAAGGCAAACTTAGAGCAGATTTAAACGCATCCAGACAGAGTGAGCGAGTTTTGCATGAAATAAGGACATATATCACAAACGCAGGCTCTTTTAAGACCTATAAAATTGTAAAGATGTGTTCTCATCTCATGCAGCAAAAGTAGAAGAGGTTCAGCCAAAAACGCTGCTTCTGTATCTGCATGAGAAAATAAGATCCGCACATTCCCCGCTGACACGCTTTATTTAACATCACAACTGACATAATATTTAGAAAACTCTGAGTCAGATATGGACATTATTTTTGATGTCACTACAAGGAAATAACCCGGTTTACCGCGTTTACATGACCATGTTCATTGTCGGCTTATTAGGCTTAAGAACGTGGATGTAAATGCAGCCGAAGTGTTCTTTTCCTCTCTAGGCAGGTATTTTTTTTTTAGAATTTTAAGAATTTTATTTTATTTATCAGAATGTGCTTTTATATATTTCTGTGACGTTCTGTATTTCGATTGCGACTAAATGTTAAAATGTTATGAGAACTTTTTATGAATGATTATCCACCACATTACCTTTTATTTAAACCTAAATAAGAAAGCCATTGTCAGTTTGTCTGTCAGTTGGCAGGCAGTTTTGGTTGCTAAAAGTTGTTGCAGTGTGTAAAGGAAAATAAATATAGTTTACCCTCCTCTGACTAGTGTCATGCCCCTCCCAACCCATTCTCACACACACGTGATTCGTCAATCAGTCGACTTTAGAAAGATTTGACAATTCTGATTCGAATGTGTAAATTCTTAGGCGGGGACACCCCTAGTATATGTAAACACAGCAGTCTTGCCTCCATTTTGTTGGAAGTTTATCAGCATCCCCCCACCACCCCTTCTCCAAATGTTTCTATTTTTAGTTCTAAACCACTTACATACTTACGTACTCTGGGTTGGGGCCAAAATCGGAGCTCGAAGCCCTCTCCCCGGACAGTGTAATAATCAGAGTGCATGCATGTTGTGCACCGTCTATAGGCTCATATTACTAACACACCCTTTGAATAACACATCAAACACTGTACTATTGACTTTAGAGCAGGTGTGTGTTGGTCAATGGTCAGTGGTTTTCAGTTCCTCACAATAGCAACGCTCCAACAATGCTCCTGAACACACCTGGTTTTGACCAGACACCCATGGGGGAACAGATGCGCCAGTGCATTTGATATTTAAACAATATGGAGCTGGACGTGAACATGAGAACTGCGTCAGGATGAGACAAGCAAAAATGCAAAAATGGGTGTATGATCAGGCCCTAAAAGTCTTTATAGCTTTCTTTTAAGCTTTATAGGAGGACTTAAATGTTGGAAAGATTATTCCACTGCTGAGGGACTGTGAAGAGAGATTCTGCGCGCCTGTGGTTTTAGCATGATGCGGCGTGGTCAATCTTGGCATTTTGTGAAGGGGGCCTTTTCTTGAGGGGTGCCTTGATTAAGAGCTTCTTTAGTTTCTAGACTTTTTTTAGTTACCATCTTCTGGACAGTCTGTGAAGAAAGATAAACAGAGGTGAAATGTGCTGTTATGAATTTAAAAAAAAAATGATTAAGGGATTAACATATTTCACACACACCACCAACATAATTCTCAGGATAGTTATAGTTTGGTCATTTTAGAGAAAAACAAAAACATAATGCAAAAACAGCAACAGGTTCTCATTCACTGCACTCTTCATTGTACTGACATACACAGAGACACATGTGAAAACATCTGCACTTATGATGGGAATTATATCTCAACAGCTCATCAGTACTTACAAGCTTCGATTTCCAGTATTTCCAAAGTCCAATCAGTACAGCAATAAAACTAGTGATAATGACCAGTAAGGTTGGATCCACGATATATGAATAAGGTTCTAGAACACAGAGAAACATGCACAATACACAATGAATATGACAGAAAAACTTAAACAACAACAAACAAACCTAAAAACAAGAAAAAAGTAGAGCCTTTCTTATTGTCAGTGTTTGTGTCACGTCTTGAACAAAGGAAAACTGGAGCGAGGACTCAAGTGCAGTAAAGAGGATAATTTATTATAACAAAATAAAACAAACTCAAAACAAAACCCAAGAGGGCGACAAAACAATCAGAATAACAAAATACAAAACTGAACAAAAACCCAACAGAGATCAAAGGGAACCGGGAGATGTAGATGATACAACGATCTGACAAAGACTAACAAACACAAGGAGCTTAAGAAGGGCAAATTAAACCAATAACGAGATAAGGGGGGAGGGATCAATAAATGACAGAAGCACATGGCCACGATAAAAAAAAAACATATAACCAGACATAACAAAACCATAATAATGTGCACACAAGACAGGACAGGCATGTGACATTACCCCCTCCTTAAGGAGCGGCTACCAGACGCTCCACTAGGGATGGGAGGGACAGACCAGGGAGGGGTAAACAAGGGAGGAACGGGGAAAACAAAAAGTTCAGGTGGCCAGGGCGGTGCGGTGAGAGGCAGGAACCTGGGTGGCATTTCCAGCCCAGCCACGTTCCCCGGAACAGAGTGCACTGGCACGGAGTCCACCATCACAGAGACCACTGCCATAGAGACCACCGACACATGATCTACTGAAACTGTGACCACTGGCACACGATCCACCGGAACTGGGACCACTGGTACAGGGACCACCGGCAGACGATCCACCAGAACTGGGTCCACCGGCACACGATCCACCGGAACTGGGACCACTGGCACAGGGACCACCGGCACACGATCCACCAGAACTGGGTCCACCGGCACAGGGATCACCGGCGCACGATCCACCGGAACTGGGACCACTGGCACAGGGTCCACCAGAACACGATCCACCAGAACTGGGTCCACCGGTACAGGGATCACCGGCACACGATCCACCGGAACTGGGACCACTAGCACAGGGACCACCGGCATACGATCCACCAGAACTGGGTCCACCGGCACAGGGGTCACCGGCACACGATCCACCAGAACTGGGTCCACCGGTACAGGGATCACCGGCACACGATCCAGCAGAACTGGGTCCACAGGTACAGGGACCACCGGCACACGATCCACCAGAACTGGGTCCACCGGCATAGGGATTACCGGCACACAATACACCAGAACTGGGTCCACCGGCACAGGGATCACTGGCACACGATCCACCAGAACTGAGTCCACCGGCACAGGGATCACCAGCACACGGATCACCGCCACACGATCCACCGGAACTGGGTCCACCGGCACAGGGATCACTGGCACACGATCCACCAGAACTGAGTCCACCGCACAGGGATCACCAGCACACGGATCACCGCCACACGATCCACCAGAACTGGGTCCACCGGCACAGGGATCACAGGCACATGATCCACCGGAACTGGGCCCTACGGCACAGGGACCACCAGCACACGATCCACCAGAACTGGGTCCACCGGCACAGGGATCACTGGCACACGATCCACCAGAACTGTCTCCACCGGCACAGGGATCACCGGCACACGATCCACGAGAACTGGGTCCACCGGCACAGGGATCACTGGCACAGGATCCATCAGAACTGGGTCCACCGGCACAGGGACCACCAGCACACGATCCACCGGAACTGGGACCACCGAAACATGATCCACAAAAACACGATCCACAAGAAACTGGTTCACTGTACCGCACCAAACACGGATCTGGGACCACCGGAACTGGGACCTCCGGAACACGATCCACCGGAACCTGATCCACTGTACCGCACCAAACACGGAACTGGGACCTCTGGAACATGATCCACCGAAACACGATCCACCGGAACACGATCCACCGGGTCCACCGGAACACGATCCACCGGAGCATGATCCACCGGCACACGATCCACCGGCACACGATCCACCGGCACACAATCCACTGGAACTGGGACCACCGGAACACGATCCACTAGAACAGGGACCACCGGAACACGATCCACTAGAACTGGGACCACCGGAACACGATCCACTAGTACAGGGACCACCGGAACGGAGTCCACTGGAACTGGATCCACTGGAACTGGATCCACTGGAACTGGATCCACTGGAACTGGATCCACTGGAACTGGATCCACTGGAACAGGGTCCACCGGACTTCCTACCCCTAAAGATGGACCCTCCTCAGTGGAGGGGTCCGACGAAGTAGGCCTGTTCTTCATCCTCCTTCTCCGTTTCCGGGTCATCGGAGGACTGGGGCCTCCACTGACTGTAGATGGAAGGAAACTGATTCTGCTGGCCGGAGATGTTCTGGCTCACCAAGATGGTAGATGTGTTAGACAAAGTCCCAGAATCCCAGATCATTCCAGCATTTGAAGTGCGATTACATCATAGCGGCACTACAAAGACTGTCCCAATGTGAAGTCTGCACCTCTGAAGGCTGCATTTGAAGTGCGATTACATCATAACGCCACTACAAAGACTGTCCCAATGTGAAGGCTGCACCTCTGAAGGCTGCATTTGAAGTGCGATTACATCATAACGGCACTACAAAGACTGTCCCAATGTGAAGTCTGCACCTCTGAAGGCCGCATTTGAAGTGCGATTACATCATAACGGCACTACAAAGACTGTCCCAATGTGAAGTCTGCACCTCTGAAGGCTGCATTTGAAGTGCGATTACATCATAACGGCACTACAAAGACTGTCCCAATGTGAAGTCTGCACCTCTGAAGGCTGCATTTGAAGTGCGATTACATCATAGCGGCACTACAAAGACTGTCCCAATGTGAAGTCTGCACCTCTGAAGGCTGCATTTGAAGTGCGATTACATCATAACGGCACTACAAAGACTGTCCCAATGTGAAGGCTGCACCTCTGAAGGCCACATTTGAAGTGCGATTACATCATAACGGCACTACAAAGACTGTCCCAATGTGAAGTCTGCACCTCTGAAGGCCGCATTTGAAGTGCGATTACATCATAACGGCACTACAAAGACTGTCCCAATGTGAAGTCTGCACCTCTGAAGGCTGCATTTGAAGTGCGATTACATCATAGCGGCACTACAAAGACTGTCCCAATGTGAAGGCTGCACCTCTGAAGGCCACATTTGAAGTGCGATTACATCATAACGGCACTACAAAGACTGTCCCAATGTGAAGTCTGCACCTCTGAAGGCTGCATTTGAAGTGCGATTACATCATAACGGCACTACAAAGACTGTCCCAATGTGAAGGCTGCACCTCTGAAGGCCACATTTGAAGTGCGATTACATCATAGCGGCACTACAAAGACTGTCCCAATGTGAAGTCTGCACCTCTGAAGGCTGCATTTGAAGTGCGATTACATCATAACGGCACTACAAAGACTGTCCCAATGTGAAGGCTGCACCCTCTGAAGGCCGCATTTGAAGTGCGATTACATCATAACGGCACTACAAAGACGGTCCCAATGTGAAGGCTGCACCTCTGAAGGCCACATTTGAAGTGCGATTACATCATAACCGCACTACAAAGACTGTCCCAATGTGAAGTCTGCACCTCTGAAGGCTGCATTTGAAGTGCGATTACATCATAACGGCACTACAAAGACTGTCCCAATGTGAAGTCTGCACCTCTGAAGGCCACATTTGAAGTGCGATTACATCATAACGGCACTACAAAGACTGTCCCAATGTGAAGTCTGCACCTCTGAAGGCTGCATTTGAAGTGCGATTACATCATAACGGCACTACAAAGACTGCCGCAATTCATGAGCGACTTCAAAATGTGCCCTTCGGTTCTCGGGCAAAGGAAGGGTACAGCAGATGGAACCTTCCCACAACTTCCCAGCCTTCCCTATCCCAGAATTCATAGCACACTGGTGACTACAGGATTTGACTGGTCCGCATTCCCGCAGCACTTGATCAGATTTCCTATAAAGAAGGTATAGCGGTCGGTAACTCAAAGCCTGAATACTATTGAACACAACAGCGCAGGCGCTTGGAGTAAACAAAACATTTAGTGCATTCGCACAGTTCCCAGTTCCTTGCCCTGAGCAACCAAGATAAACTTTAATCTCTCAATTTTAACTTGCATAAATGCTATGTATTTTCAACCATTCTCTCAAGAAAATGAATCAGTCTATTATCTGTCATTTTGATGTTTCTGTCTTTTTTTTTTTTTTTCCTGCACTTTCTTTAAATAGCCTGAAATTAAATCTAAGCAGGGCTGTATCTTCGCCCCGCTATTCCGCATCGCACCATCCCACTCACGCTTAAAATTCACTCCGTGCTCACTATAAATTATTTTATTCCCGACGTACCCGACTAATCCAACTAAATGTAGATTTCGCTTCCAGAATCTCTCTTTTAAATTTCCCTTACAGAAAGAGAGACACTGGGGATAGGATATGTTGTCCGTGCAATCATTTATTTTTCTTATCATATTGTCAACACCATAGCTAAAAATGATCACAGAAAAAATAGGCTAAATCAAATGCGACATCTGTCACTCAAAATTATAGGCTAAGACAAAATGCAAATAAACGAAAATTGCTGACTTGGATGCTAAAATAAAGTTTTTATTCTGAATGAATGAATGTCGCTCACTGACGACGGTCCATTACCGAAAGTGTCCTCCAAAGGCTGAATGTAAAGTTGTGGCCGGCACAGAACAATTTATAGTCTAGGCTATATTATTATTATTAGCCTATTATTATTTTTATGCAAGTTATTTGTAAATTAAACAAAGAAATTACTGTCTATTGTTCTTTTTCGTTAACTTGAAATGTAGGAAAAAAGAAATGGTTGTTCTGTAGGCTACATTGTTTATTTGTGTAATGCAAGTTATAATTTGTATATTAACACATTTATAGGCCTATATGTTTGTACATATATTTTCTTGTCATGTAAATTAAAATGTGTTAATGGAAATAAATTGGTCTAATGGCCAACATTAGGCTACTTAAAGTAGGATTTTTACAACTAGCCTATTTATAGACCAATAGCCCAATATAATTTAAGTTTAACATCAGAAACAACAGAAATTTAAATTAACAGCTAAAACAGAAAAAAACACTTTTCTACACTTTCATTGCTCCGAGCGGGAGAAGCTGGAGCTGGACCGGGAAGGGGAATAATGAACAATAGAGACTCTTTTAAGGCCTGGACATCATCTTCTGGGATAATAAGGGCATATTTCCACTGTCCGCAGTTTTGCGGGGCTGAATCGGTCGACGGCTGGTGCATGTCTTAAAAAGTAGATGCATCTGAGATGATGAGTTAAATAAAAATGAGTAGGCCTACTTAAATAAAGACTTAAACGTAGGCTAATATATAAATATATATTTAAAAAAAATCTGCTCCATTTCTCTTTTTAAAATCTCTTCACGAATGTCTGCTGTCAGTTGTCACACACCTGCTAGGCCTATAACCCATTAACGACGCTTAGTTCATTGTTGCCAATTCTGGAATGGGGCTGCATTTAGGCTACTGTTGCTTTGGGGTGTTTGTAGCCTATAGTCCAGAGGGTTAATTTGTCTTTACTTAAGCAATATTTCTATCGCCCGTGCCCCGATAATTTGGATATTTTGGCTCATTTTGCCCGTGATTCTGCTATTTTTGATTAGCAATTGGAGGAGTTTTGTTGTTCAGACCTGGCAACCCTGTCCCTCGGTTTACCCTTCATGCCGCTTCGTGCACTTTGAATGCGTGGCCTGGCCTGGCCTGGCTAGAGTGCACACCCTTCTTTTTGGGACACAGCTAAGGAGCTTAAGAAGGGAAGAAATCAAGAGGAAACAGGTGGGGCAAATGAAACCAATAACAAGATAACAAGGGGGGAGGGATCAAACAATGACAGTAGCACATGGCCACAATAACAAAACCCACATGTGTACACAAGACAAGACAGGCATGTGAAAGTTTGGCCCCTAAAAATAATTAAGGTTTCTTACTACTCCTCTTGGTCTTAATCACAGTCAGAATCTTCTGGATTGGCTCAGTCAAACTCTGGTGCTCCACCACACAAGCGTACTGGTCCTCCTTCCAGTCATCAGGAATGACATACAGGGTAAGTGTTTTCTGGAAGGTCCCGTCCTCATTGGGTAGTGTGTCTTTAGACTTCACCAATTTACTAGAACTGTTTATATCTTGTCCATTCTTCCTCCATGAAATGGTTGTGTTTTTGAAGAGAAAACCTGTAACATGGCACTCCACGTAATAGTCTGGATTCTTCTGTAGCAGAGACACTTTAGGAGGATCTGGATGTACATAAAAAGAACAGGGACCACAACTGAGAACAGAGAAAGAAACCCCTGCACTTCAACATCTCACAGTTTAACAGCCTCTAGTTTAATGTTGACCTGCATAGATTTATCAAGATCTCTGTTCAAACCTGATTTATCTTATTATACCTGTTTTCTTAAAGGTAGCTTTAGAGAAATACAAGAACTCCCTCAGCCAGTGAACGCATTCATATCGGAAGTATTCTTGTAAGATTTTAAGTTGTACACTGCCATTATTCCACTTCATCACTGTGGGCTTTGCCTGCGGTACATGTGCAGTGTACTTGCTGTGCTTCACATCCAGTGTCATATAATCCTCTCCATCATAAGCATACTCATCAAACCCTTGTGAGTCTCCAGTCTCATCATCCCACTCACATCCATACATCCTCTGATACGTGTGAACACCTGAAAGAGAGGCCATTGCTTATTACATAGTTACTTGCCACATAAGTAAATAATGAGACTGAGACTGTTTGAATGAAAGGAGAGTGAATATGTCTATCTACCTATCCTAAGAGACATGAAAGAAGCGCCCCAAATGCCGGATTGATTGTCATTTTACACTGTTGCTATTGAATAACAGACCTCAGAATATCACGACTGACCGATCAAGCATTTCAGAGAGCCATGTTATAATGTTTTTTTAACTCACCACGTGTCTGATTGAATCGCTGCATTAGAACAGGAATGTTGCTTTTGTAGACCTGCTGTACATGCTTTCTGATCTCAGTGTCTTCTGTCCACAGTTCTGTGAATACATAATCCTTCATCCAGTCCTGTTTACGAATCAGCTTCATTGTGTTACTGTCATAATAATCGATCTGTTGTCCATCCAGAGTAGATACAGCAAAAAACTCTGGGATTCCTGGTGTCATCTGGCCACTTATTCCAGTATATGTGGTGATAAAGGTGTGCATCTCTGAAAAATGCATAATCAAAAGTCAATCAAAGCTCTCAAACATGGTTCAACAACAAAAAGGTTCAACAACACGTCTCAATTCGCCTATACTTATACTACATCCTAAAAGTAAGTACTCTTTTTTTGAAGAAAAAGTACATACTTTTGAGGGTGTAGCAGAAAAGTATGCAAGCTTCGGGACTACTTCATCACCTTTAACAAACTCTGTCACTTAGTTACGAGCATCCCATAACCGTTTAAACTGCCCTGTCAATCATCACAGTTCAAATCCTCCACATTCAGATTAATCTCCTGCCGTATGGGAGAAAAATTGTAGCCGCTCGTTGATCTGCCATGTGTGTGTCTTTAATGCAGAGACTCCTCTCGTGTGTTTGCAGTTTAAATATAATGATGCATTTTAAAGTAAATGGCCAAACGTGTCATTACAAAAGTGCTCAATGCTGCTGCAGGTGAAATATAATGTGGACAACACTGAATAAATATATTTTTGTCAGGTTAAATATTGATAGTTAGTCAGTCAAACCCCTTTATCTAAACCTCTCTGCTTAACCATCGGACTCACACATCCGCCATGTTTGTAGTTTTTTAATACTTTTTATCCGTGTTTGTAGTTCTAATCGAATCCTCGTCCAACTCGCAATGGGTTGTGGGCAATATCAGCCGTTAGAGTGCCCATCAATCCACACTTTGAATTCTGACTGGAAATAGTAAACCATCCGGGAATCTTTGGAATACTCTTTTCAACATACTACGATTTGGGACATTTTCGAATACTATTTAGTATGGATAGTATGTGAATTGGGACGCAGGGAACGTTTAATCAACTAAGGGTGCTTTCACACTTGCACTTTTAGTGCGCACCCGGGTTCGATTGACGTCAGAGTTCGGTTCGTTTGGATGATGTGAAAAGGGTCTTCCGTACTCGGGTGTGCACCCACAAACCGTACCTAAGTCTGCTTAAAGAGGTGGTCTGGGGTTCGGTTCATGTGAAAGCCGGTACGTTTCGCTGCTGATGTTAACGTAATCGTTCTAAATTGCGGAAGTGAAACACTATCAACTCAAATCAAACTTGGGTTCAGTCCAGACAACCAAGTGTGAAAGCACCCTAATTGACACCAACAAATCATTCCATTTGTATTTTTTTAAATAATAATTTATATTATGTAAATGATATTGTGTATGTGAATAACTTCAGTCATTCACTTTAAATAGACCTGTCTGAAATAGTATACTAGAAAATACTGAAACATTTCAGTGCAACAAAACAAAACTACAAAACGAAATCCTGCTTTCAGCCCACGGCAGAAACCGTAACAACTAGTTCTGTTAGTGACATGAAAGTGACATGATGGTTAGGCCAATTATGGTAACCCATACTCAGAATTTGTGCTCTGCATTTAACCCATCGACGTTAGTGCACACACATTAGAAAAGTAAACACTCGCGTTGCAAGCTATAAACTTAGCATGGCTATAATAAAAGATGTCTGTTCAACACACGGAAGTAGCCAAAGGCCTCACTGACAGAGAATTCATCATTTGAATGACTTTACGAATTGAGTCTCACCTGAGTAAACCAAAGGTATGACGATTAAGAAAATGATGAACTTCATTTCAGATGAAAATCCATGTATTTGACCCGCAAAATGTTTATGTGTAGTCATTGAAGAGCGCTGTAAACTGTTTAGCTTTTGCTGCCTCTGAATCGACAGGAAAAACAGGTTACAGGACTGACGTCACTACAGCTCTAGGGGTAAACCGTCTCGATACGGAAGTTTAGGAAGGAACCTTTTACTCAAAGTTTGTCATAACAAGTTGTCAGTAAAGTTGCTTTTTTGCAACTACGCATGAAGTGTGGGTCAAATACACGGATTTTCATCTGAAATGAAGATCATCATTTTCTTCTTCTACATTCCCTTGGTTTACTCAGGTGAGATTCATTTTTATAGCGTCATTGAAATATGTTGTTTCTGCCAGTGAGGCCTTCGACTACTTCCGTGTGTTCAACACAAAATCAGGAGATGTTTTTGATAGAATGGATTCAAATATAAAATAATTAGTTAGTGTCTCAAATTCAATTAACATTTACATGAATGTGGTATTTTATTATGTGATTTGACACTGAGATTCTTAACCGTGTTTGAGTGCCTTTGTGTTTGTTCAATGTTTTTCCAGGGATTCACATTTTCAAGACCACATATACTGGAATAAGAGGCCAGACGGTTGCAGGAATCCCAAAGTTTTTTGCTGTATCTTTATTGGACGGACAACAGATTGATTATTATGACAGCAACAGAATGAAGCTGATTCCCAAACAGGACTGGATTGAGGAGTTTGCTAAAGACATGTGGAAAGAAGACACTGAGATCAGAGATGATGTACAGCAGATCTACAAAAACAATATTCCTGTTCTAATGAAGCGATTCAATCAGTCAAATGGTGAGTTAAAATGCTTTTTACTACTTTTTTTAGGTAACGCTTTAGATTACGGCCCGGAAAGTACTGCATAATTAAAGTGAATTTACAGCATAACTTTTGGTAATTATAGTGTAACTATAAAGTAAGTATGTGTAGGTATAAGGGAACAATATGTAATACTGGGGGAATAAAGGGGTACTATAAGGAAAAATAACAAATTATTTATACTGTAAGTATTTTTTAATTAAGGGGTAACTATCCGTCTAGTTAAGGGGTAAGTATGAATGTGCGGGCTGTAAATTAAAGTGGCTCTTGTTCTCCTCTTGTTTCATGTAGTTACGGGGTAAGTACAATAAAAACACATAGGCCTACACAATCTGATATCACTCATAAATATTTATTTGAAAAACAACTTAATTCAAACCAGATTTATAACACGTATTCGTTTTTTTTTTTAAATAAACTTTTCATTTCAAATGATAATGTCCTGACAGAAAGAGACACGTTTTGTCCCCTTTCTCTTTCTTTTCTTTTTTTGTTCCTCTTCTTCATTTTCGTTTCCATTAATGCATGTTAGGATGAATCCCAATGTCTTTTGAATTTTATTATTATTTATTAAAAGAAAAAGTAGTACACCAAGAAATGCTGTCATAATTTAGTAATCTTTTCATATCCGATCAGCTGTTACCAGCGTGTGTAAGCTTTCATGACGTTCTCATGCACGTTTTATCTGAAACACACACAAGAACGGACATCTCTTGTATTTTATTCTTGTTTGTTTCTAATTGCTATTATCATATATTATGTTATTGTTTGTATACTGTTGTGTGCATAAAAAAACAAAACAAAAAAACCGACAGCATCAGACATCCACATGACCAGAGTTTTTCGGCGTGCGCACTTCACGCTTGACCCTTCAAGTTACGTCAAGCGTGAAATCAACCCTCGCATGCACACGCAGATAACTGCTGGTCGGATGCGATATATTGTTATTTTTCTTACAAACGCTTATCGTTTAACTTCAGAAGACATTGATTCATCCATTGGTATTGTATGGATTACTGTAGTTATTGCTGTATTTGCTGTTTGATGCCTTAACTCTTAGAAACCCAAATGAGTTTTAATTAGCAGAGATTATTTATTTATCTGTGTTCATCTGAGGAAATAAAGTCGTATACATCTCGGATGGCATGAGGGTAAAAGATGAGTAAACAGTGAGGACATTTCTGCGAGCACTGTATTTTCAGTGTAACAGTTGTAGAATAGGCCTACTAGCTAGAGACGTGGTATCCTTCTTAAGATTCATCTGTGGCAAGGAAGAAAAAGAAGAGGAACAAGAGGAGGATGAAGCCAAGCAAGAGAAATGAATGTGTTCTAAATCTGTTAAAAACATTTTTTTTTTTTTTTATTTATTTTATTTTTTAAATAAAGTTTTATTTAAAAGTGATATCAGATTGTATTTGTGTTTTTATTGTACTTACCCTGTAACTACATGAAATAAGAGGGGAACAAGAGTCACTTTAAATTAAACACCGCACATCCATACTTAACCCGTAACTATAAGTACTGTAAGTATAAATAATTTGTTACCCCTTTATTCCCCCAGTATTACATATTGTTCCCTTATACCTACACATACTTACTTTATAGTTACACTATAATTACCGAAAGTTATGCTGTAAATTCACTTTTATTATGCAGTACTTTCCGGGCCGTAATCTAAAGCATTACCCTTTTTTAATGAGAAAGTATTACTTTGTGCATTAAAACAAAGAGAGCAGATGTTGTATTTCTTTCTCTCCCCATACCCCCTTTTCTCCTCAGGTGTTCACACGTATCAGCGGAGGTATGGATGTGAGTGGGATGATGAGACTGAAGAATCAGGAGGGTTTGATCAGTACGGGTATGATGGAGAAGACTTCATCTCACTGGACCTGAAGGAGCTCAGATACATCACAACTGCACCGCAGGGAATACCCACAGTGAAGAAGTGGAACAATGACAGAGCACAGCTTGAGTTTCTAAAACAACACTACGATTATGAGTGTGTTTACTGGCTGAAAGCATTACTGAAGTTAAGGAAAGAGTATTCACAGATAAAAGGTACCTTGTCTTTGAGAACTTTAGTGTATTCAACAACTAGATCATTGTTTTATTATAATGAGTCATTCATGTCTTTTTTCTTGTGCATTGCTTCATTAAAACACAAACTTGGCACACTAAGTTAATCATGGATAAATGTAACTGATCTGATCTGAAATATTAAATATTTGCTTCATGTTTCTCTCAATATTTTTTAGCCCCTGAAGTGTTTCTGTTCCAGAAGAATTCCTCCTCTCCAGTATCGTGTCTTGCCACAGGTTTCTACCCAAAAGAAGTGTCTATTTTCTGGTTCAGAAATGGAAAGGAGCACCATGAGGATGTGGATCTTGGAGATACACTGCCAAATGAGGACGGGACCTTCCAGAAGACATCTAACCTTCATGTTACTCCAGACAATTGGAAGCAGAATCAGTACGCATGTGAGGTGGAGCACAATGGAAAAACCTTCCAGAAGACTGACGATGAGATCAAGAGTAACTACAGTAGGTTGTTAATAGTTGGTTATGCTCTTTTTTACACTCGCTACAAGGTTTGTCCTATCCTTACCACATTTAGCTAGTAGGTCATTTGATCTTAATGAAGGGACAGAAATCTCTCAGATTTTATTAAAAATATCTTAATTTGTGTTTCAAGGGTGAAAAGTCTTTTGGGTTTGAGACGATATGAGGATGTGGATGAGCAAATGAGGACAACTATGGCTGAACTATCCCTTTAAGATAACACTGGGCATATTTTTAAATAGATTTATTAAATCTATCAATCATTCGAATAAACTCCAGGGTTTCTACTGATACAAAGCCATATGCTAATCGCTGAAATAACCCTTTAAAGGGATCCCCTGGTGTTGAGACTTGTATGGCTTAATATAACATAAATGATGTCTCTTACTGAATTATGTAGTAGAAAACCCATGAAAGATCTACATTATTTTAAAAATCGATTTTATATTTGGACCATGGGCGGCGCCATTTTGTTTGCGTTCTAGGTTGATGACGTAGAGTGGTTGAACTCCTCAATCAGCTGGCGTTACCCGTAGCTATTTTTACCACAACGCAACTCGAAAATTGTTTCAGAGTTAAACAAAACCAATGAATTGCTTTGTAATTGTACTTAAAACACACTCAAACATACATGTGCACACAAACTCACCTACACAAGTCACAAACAGATCGGCGGGCGCGCACACGACAGGCTCTGTTTCAATCGAGATGTTGGGCTGCTCAGTCTCCACGACAGGGGCTGAATCTGAAATCGACCCTATACCTTAAATAGGGCATTATTTGAAGGGACGGACATTTGTAGTGTTGTCCGACACCATAGTGGACATGTTCGAGTGCAGTCATTCAGTCTCACGTTCCACCGCAATAACGAGTGTACAGCCGATTTACACACAGCTGTCCGACTTCACGGACTCAAACATACATGTGCACACAAACTCTCTCTCTCACACAGACTCACACACACCCCAACAGATCGGCGCGAACACGCACACACACACACCCCAACAGATCGGCGCGAACACACACACACCCCAACAGATCGGCGCGAACACACACACACACACGCACGCACTGCGTGCGCGCATACATAACCCTCAATCTATTCCCTGTGTTGATATCCTAGATAGACTGTTGATAGTAGATTAACTGTAATGCCTAATGTGACCAGCAGAGGGAAATATCTAGGTAGGACTAAGGGATAAAGTAACGTGAGGAAGAGAGGCAGGATGTTTTGGTGATGATGCATGCGATTGAGACAGACCCTGCGTCCCAATTCGCATACTATCCATCCTAAATAGTATTCGAAAATAGAATTAGTATGTCCCAAATTGTAGTATGTTGAAAAGAGTATGCCAAAGATTCCCGGATGGTTTACTATTTCCGGTCCGAATTCACAGTATGGATCGATGGGCACTCTAACGGCTGATATTGCCCACAACCCATTGCGAGTTGGACGAGGATTCGATTAGAACTACAAACGCGGATAAAAAGTGTTAAAAAACTACAAACATGGCGGATGTGTGAGTCCGACGGTTAAGTAGAGAAGTTTAGATAAAGGGGTTTGAGTGAACCTATCAATATTTAACCTGACAAAAATATATTTATTTAGTGTTGTCCATATTATAGTTCACATGCAGCAGCATTGTGAACTTTTGTAATGACACGTTTGGCCATTAACTTTTAAATGCATCATTATATTTAAACTGCAAACACACGAGAGGAGTCTCTGCATTAAAGACACACACATGGCAGATCAACAAGCGGCTACATTTCTCTCCGATACGGTAAGAGATTAATCTGCATGTGGAGGATTTGAACTGTGACGAATCTGACGATGATTGACAGGGCAGATAAACGGTGACGGGATGCACGTAACTAAGCGACAGAGCCCGTTAAAGATAGCGAAGTAGTATGTCCCGAAGCTTGCATACTTTTCTGCTACACACTCAAAAGTATATACTTTTTCTTCACAAAAAGAGTACATACTTTTAGGACGTAGTATAAGTAGGCGAATTGGGACGCAGCAAAAGCAGTCTGTCGCTGACCTAGGTGTGTGTGTGCGCGCCCGCCGATCTGTTTGTGACTTGTGTAGGTGAGTTTGTGTGCACATGTATGTTTGAGTGTGTTTTAAGTACAATTACAAAGCAATTCATTGGTTTTGTTTAACTCTGAAACAATTTTCGAGTTGCGTTGTGGTAAAAATAGCAACGGGTAGCGCCAGCTGATTGAGGAGTTCAACCACTCTACGTCATCAACCTAGAACGCAAACAAAATGGCGCCGCCCATGGTCCAAATATAAAATCGATTTTTTAAATAATGTAGATCTTTCATGGGTTTTCTACCACATAATTCAGTAAGAGACATCATTTATGTTACATTAAGCCATACAAGTCTCAACACCATGGGATCCCTTTAAGTTTGTATCTATCACAGTGAACTATGCAGACTGGTTTGTTCTTATGTATGTAATCAAGGCTCCAGATTTTAATTCAAGTTAATTAAGTTTTGGGCTGTTCCTCAAACAAAGCCTTTACATGGTGAGACGAGCAGGACAAGCGAGAGAGAGCAACGTGAGGCAGATGTTGTGTTTTATTTACGTTTTGTAATGTGTGTGCTGCAGTCGTCCGTGAGGGGCTGCTGTTTTTGCTTTCAGTTTGTTTGTTTATTTTTATTAAAGTCTTTTTAATGTTAGCCAGTTCCCGCCTCCTTCCGTAAACAAAGAACTCTGTTACACATGGCTTCAGAAGATTCTTGTACGTTTAATTCATTTTTAGTTTTTTTATTAAATATAATAATCCTGGACCTAACTAATTTATTCATAACTTGTTATTGTTAGCCTTGTTACATTATTGTTGTTTGTATAGTTTTCTCTGAACAAAATCTTTTGACCAGAGGATGCATTGCAAGATTTTCGCACTAGTGGATCATAAATGGGTTGTAAGTGCTGCTTCAAAATGCCAAAAGATGAAACAGGAGCAAGACATTCAAAAGTTGATCAAAAGTTTAAGACCATAGCCCAAAAATAAATGCACAACACTACTAAAAGTGTCAAAAAAGGACTCAGTAGTGAGTAGCCCCACCGTTCTTGTTGATTACTTCAAACACTTGTTTCGGCATGCTTGATGCAACTGTTTCCAAGAGGCTGGTGGGAACTTCCGTTGCTCCATGTGGTGAAGATGGCTTCATGAAGGGCGTCCACAGTCTGGAACTGACGTCCGTTTTTGTAAACTTCCCTTGCCATCCATCCCCAAATGTTCTCAATAGGATTTAGATCAGGAGAACACACAGGATGGTCCAAAAGAGCAACATAATTTTCCTGGAAGAAGTCCTTCGTCAGGCTGCAGTTGTGAATTGCAGCGCTGTCCTGTTGAAAGACCCAGTCATTACACAGACTTGCACAGACGGGGGCCCTCGGTCAAGAGGGATGCCCACTGCAACAGATCCAAATAGCCAGTCGCCGTTTGACGCCCCTGCACAACCTGAAGCTCCATTTTCCCATTGAAGGAAAAAGCACCCCAGATCATGATGGAGCCTCCTCCACTGTTCCAATTTAAAAAAACATCTCAGGTGGGATATCGTTGTCATGCCAGTAATGTTGGAAGCCATCAGGACCATCCAGGTTACATTTCAGAGAATAAAACTTTCTTCCACCTTTCAATGTCTGAACACCTTTCATGTTTGGTGCTCCCTTGCTAATTCCAAACAGGCAAGTTTGTGTCGTGGGAGGAGACGTGGCCTTTGAAGACGTTTTTTATTCTTGATGCCCTTCTCTAGCAGATGACGTCTTCTGGTTATTGGGCTGTTTTGCTAATTTCGGTCAAGGATCGACCTGTGTCTTCACGGACAACCCGTCTGATCCTTCGGCTCAGTGCAGGTGAAAACTTTTTTTTTTCCACTTGACTTTTTTTGTCCCATTACTCTCAGGATTTTTTAAGAAATGTAAAATGACTGTCTTACTGCGTCTAACCTCGGCAGTGATGGTGTGTTGCAAGAGGCCTTGCTTGTGCAGCTCAACAATCCTGCCACGTTCAAAGAGAGAAAGCCTTTTTGCCTTTGCCATGAGTAGGGCCCTATAATTTCCGCGATCACGGAATCGCGGAATCTGCATATTAACGCGGAATCTGGTGTTAACGCAGATTTCCCCGGAATTTTACATATTTGTAATGAAATTCTGTGTCGTGTGGGTGGAGAACGTATGTCTGAGGAAAGTGCAGATTGGGGGAAGCAAATCTTCGCGACACAACCCCTCCCGTCATTTCAGCTCGCCCTTCAAAACAATGAAAGTACGACGAAGTTGGTCTCCGCGGCTCTGCTTTCGGCAGAGAAAAAGTTAAGAAACTCGACGCTAACGGCGGTTTCACACTGCACACGCAGGCGGCGCAGAAGCTTTGCGTATGGAGAGCGGGAGCCGCACGCTCGTTGTGCTCAGGCAGCAATGGTCGCGCGCGCAGCTGAACCGCGGCTCGTGTATTGCACAGACAGACAAATATTGTCCATTCTGTCAGATTTTCCGGTGTTCTGCTCGACCCCTGTCATCTCGTGCTTTGATTTATAATGGGCACATTATGCAGCAATGCATATCTGCTGCAAATGCGACCGTTTTCCCCTCTGTTCCAAACATGCATTTAACACGCTGTATATGGGTAGTTTACATGATAAAAGTAACCTTAAAGTTAAGATATAAGTATCTAGTTTTAATCATTTAAAGGGGCCTTTGAAGTTGGGGGAAAAAACTTCAGGCAGTGTTGTGTTTTCGTGTATTTTTATTTTTCACAGTTCTGGATATCATAATGGTGATTGTTAAACACATTGTTTAATGACACGATTGTTAATTTTCAGCTTTAAATGTTTTACTTAATAGTACTGTATGTAAAACATTATTCTTATAACTTTTTTTTTTTTTAGTTCTTTTTTAATTTTTTACTTGAAAGAAAAAGCTAATGGAGCACTTTCATTTTAACTTATATTAAACTACTATAATGTATTTTACCGGAAAGTTTAAAGCTAATAACTATTAATATTTGAAGTACTTGAAGTGTATGTTGCATCATATTTGTCCTGACAAGTAAATGTGATGTTTGTTACCTCAATAAATATAAGGTCATTCCTATTTTTTGTTTTGTTCTATTATATTATCATTAAAAGCACACTCTTTTTTCACCAAAATAACAGTAAAGGGTAAAAAAAAAAACTGAACTGCCAAACATTTTAACGAAAAAAAAAAGGAATTTGCAAAAATTAAAATGGAAAAAACGGAATTTGGGGAAAAATTAAACTGATTTTATAGGGCCCTACATGAGGAGATCTTGACAGTATGACTGCTTGAAGAACAATGACATGAAAGCCATATTTTTGTGTAGATTTGACCTTTTATGGCTATGGTCTTGAACTTTTGATCAGCTGATGAATGGCCTGTTTGAGTTTAAATCCAGTTTTCAATAAATTGCCTACTCTCTATTTTTTTGTCTCTTGCTTCTTTTTCTTCTTTTGGCATTTTGACGCAGCACTTACAACCCGGTTATGATCCACTAATGCGAAATTTGTAAAATTTGCAATGCATCCCCTGGTCTTAAGATTTTGTACAGGAGTATATTGCTATTTTGGTATGTTATTGGATTTTTTTTAACAAGCGTTTTTTGTTTTTTACAGATCTATATGTCACAATACTTGTGTGTGTGATGGGAGTATTCATAATCCTGGTTGCTTTTACTGCAGTCTGTAAGAAACTAGTAAGTATGTTTTTTTTTCTGTTCTTATTTCTCATTCAAGTGGTTTCATCAGCTGAAGGATGATGGGAATGTCCTCAGCAAGCACACAAGCATTCAAACGTTAGGATTTACACAGACATTTTAAAGGGTTAATGGAAACAGAGCGTCTCAGTTACGTATGTAACCCTCGTTCCCTCAAGGAAGGATACGTAGACGTTACGTCAGTACTGACGAAATGGGGGTTTCGCTTAGAAGACAACTGCCTTCAATCTCAATCAAAACGATCCAATGACATGAAAATGTCATGGGTCTGTGGAATTTGCCTAATGCAACCCGCCCCACTGCGTGTAAACGCTGTTGCATTGCAGTCACGCATTTATGTTACCCCGGCCATACCAGCGGTACAGCGGATGTGGCATGGGGACATAACGTCTCCGTTCCCTTCCTTCAGGGAACGAGGGTTAACTACGTAACCGAGACGTTCCCTTTCAGTCAGTACACTACGAGTTATGTCAGTACTGACGAAATGGGCGTCCCAGTCTAATCACGCCACAGCGGCTGTCTTCCAGCATCCTGGGCTGACCTGTGCACCCTGCCTCAGAGTTAAACATGACGAGGGACCGGCTCAGCTACCAAGGTACACTGGGAGACATATCCCACTTGGAGAAATGTAATCACAGTGCCTACCCGTAGGGAGGACTTAAGAATACACATATGACCCACATCTGGGATGCATACGGAAGAACCTGGAGTATCCAGCCACAGGTGGAAAAGTTTTTCAACCCCAGGGGTGGCAAGGGTCTTGCCAAGGGAAGACAAGCGCTCAAGGAGACTTACCGTAGAGAATACACATGTGACGGTTGGCCTGCGGGGGAACCGTGCACACGGGGCACCTAGCCTGACACAAGGGCTGGGACCATTCGGGCATGCACTCTGGTGCCGGCATCAACAGTGCTGGAGGAACTCAGGGCCTTTGGAGTGGCTCACCTGAGCAAATATAAGCACACGTATCCAGTCCATTTAGGAGGGGAATGGCGCAGCAAGCAAAGACACCAGCGTGTGTCCAGTCACTGGCCATCTGGGGCATGTAAACGAGAGGACACAGGCTCCACTCGCAGATTATAAAACCTGGCGAATGTGATGTGTCGTCCAGCCTGCAGCTCTACAGATGTCTGTCAGAGAGGCGCCACGCGCTAACGCCCAAGAGGCAGCTACGCTCCTAGTGGAGTGTGCTTTGACCTCAAGGGGGCATGGCAAGCCCTGAACCTGGTAAGCCAGGACAATGGCGTCCACTATCCAGTGGGACAGCCTCTGCTTGGAGAGAGCCTTCCCTTTCTGCTTCCCTCCGTAACAGACAAAGAGCTGGTCTGAGGTCCTGAAGCACTGTGTCCTGTATACGTAAGCGCAAAGGGTGCATACTGGACAGAGCAGTACCGAGGCTGGGTCTGCCTCCTCCAAGGGCAGCGCTTGCAGGTTCACCAACTGGTCCCTGAAGGGAGTGGAAGGAACCTTGGGCACATATCCAGGCCGGGGTCTCAGGATAATGTGAGAGTTAGCCGGCCCGAATTCCAGGCACGCTTCGTCAACCGAGAATGCCTGCAGGTCCCCTACCCTCTTGATCGAAGCCAGAGCAATGAGGAGCACTGTATTCATAGACAGGAACTTAAACTCCACTGTCTGCAGAGGCTCGAAGGGAGCCATACGCAGGGCAGGTAGGACCACTGCGAGGTCCCAAGAGGGTACCTGTAAGGGGCGAGGTGGATTTAACCTTCTTGCCCCGCTGAGGAATCTGCGGATCAGGTCGTGCTTTCCCACCGTTCTTGCGTCCAGCAGGTCATGGTGAGCAGCTATTACCGCCACGTAGACCTTGAGGGTGGAGGGAGACAGCCTTCTCTCCAACCCTTCCTGGAGGAAGGAGAGCACTGACCCGATCTGGCATTTGGTGGGATCTTCTCCTCGAGAAGCACACCAGGTGACGAAGAGGTTCCACTTTGAAGCGTAGGCCCGTCTCGTGGACGAGGCCCTTGCTGAAGTGATAGTGGCGACCACCGGTGGTGGTAGGCCATTCAAACCTGCCGCGTCCCATCCAGGAGCCACATGTGGAGATTTCACAGGTCAGGACGCGGGTGCCATACGGTGCCCCCTCTCTGAGAAAGGAGGTCCCTCCTCAGAGGAATAGGCCAGGGAGGTGCTGTCGCAAGGAGTATGAGTTCGGAGAACCAGGTCCGGCTGGGCCAGTACGGGGCGACCATGAGGACCTGCTCCTTGTCCTCCCTGATCTTGCACAGGATCGGTGCGAGAAGGCTCACTGGGGAAAACGCATATTTGCGTAGGCCCTGTGGCCAGCTGTGCACTTATGCCGAGGTTCCCCTCGGTCAGGGAATAGTACCAGCGGCAATGGGAGGAGTCGTGGGAGGCAAACAGATCTCTCTGTGCGTCACTGAACTGGTCCCATATCAGCTGACCCGCTTGGGGATGGAGCCGCCATGCCCCCGGCAGAGGCTGAAACCACGACAGCTCGTCGGCCGCACGGTTCAGTTCCCCGGGGACATAAATGGCACAAAGCGACCTCAGATGCTTCTGACTCCATAACAAGAGGTGCCGGGCGAGTTGCGACATGCGGCGGGAGCGTAGACCCCCTTGGTGGAGGATTCCAATCGAGCCCGAGGGTCTCGGCAGCTCCGGATCAGACTCGGGCAATGCCGACACTCATGAGGGACTAACATATCGACCACGGCTACTGTCGCCGTGCTGTCTGACCGGACCAGTATGTGCTTGTCCTTGAGCAGGGCTCGGAAGCGGTGCAGGGCAAGACGTACGGCCAGCAACTCAAGGCAATCCATATGCCACACACGCTGGGGCTCTTTCCAGGCCCCAGCGGCAGCATGACCATTGCACATGGCACCCCAGCCCATGGCAGAGGCATCCGTGGACACCACAACATGCCTGGAAACTCTTAAAACATGCCGTTCTAAGGGAATTCCCACCCGTAGAAACTGGAGGTTCCTCCACGGGGTGAGGGTTTGGTGGCAGGCCGGGGTCACTTGGACCGGGAACATGCCGCGCTGCCATGCACTCCTCGGGACTCGGTCGCGAAGCCAGTGCTGAAGCGGTCTCATGAAGCAACCCGAGCGGCGTTACTGCGGCTGTGGATGCCATATGCCCCAGGAGCCTCTGAAAAAGCTTCAGTTGGCCCACGTTCCTGCGTTCAATCTGGCGAAGGCAGGCCAGCAGAGACTGTGCGCGCTCGCTCGCTCGGAAGCTGCGCGGACATGGAGTCGATCTCCATACCGAGAAAAGAGTTCCTCTGCACTGGGCAGAGTTTGCTCTTTTCCCAGTTGACCTGAAGGCCCAGATGGGCAAGATGGTGGAGAACCAAGTCCCTATGTTCGCAAACCTGCTGTCGCGAGGATCAGCCAGTCGTCGAGATAATTCAGGATGCGAACCCCGAGTTGCTTGAGTGGCACTAGGGCTGCCTCGACGACCTTCGTAAAGACACGAGGAGACAGGGCCAGCCCGAATGGTAGTACAGCGTACTAGTATGCTCTCCCCTCGAAGGCAAATCGAAGAAACGGTCTGTGTTGAGGAACTATGGAGACATGAAAGTACGCATCCTTCAGGTTGATCGCTGCAAACCAATCGCATGGACGAACGCATTCAAAAATGCGTTTGGCTGTCAACATCTTGAAGGGAAGCCTGTGTAGGGTTCAGTTTAAATTTGCAGGTCCAGGATTGGCCATAACCCACTGCCTTTCTTGGGTACAATGAAGTAAGGGCTGTAGAAGCCAGACTTCATATCTGCCGGAGGCACGATCTTGATGTCAGCCTTCGCCAGTAGGGTGTCGATCTCTGCACGCAGGACAGGGGCATTGGCACCCATCAACGTATAACTGACTCCCCGGAAGGGGGGAGGAGATTGTGCAAACTGAATCGCATAGCCGAGCCTGATGGTCAAGCGAGTAAGCGAGCCAGTTAGACAGCTTGGGGAGGCCCCCAAAAACTGAACCAAGCGGATCATGCAAGCCACACGCGTACTCGGCGCAGTGAAGCGGAACGACCGGCCCAGAGCCGGGAGGCATGGAAGCGGCCCAGATAGTGGGTGGGGTCAAGTTCCGCGCCCTGCCAGTGGAGACCAGGGGAGGCTGAGCGTCCCACGGGGGTCTCGACTGGCAGGGGGCTGGCGACAGAGGGGACCGAGAGTGGCGAGGCACTGAGGCGCCACACACTGCCAGTCTCGCCCTCTTGGGGCCCGGAGGTGAATGATTCGGTTCTTTCTTTAACCAACAAAAGGGTGCTGCCAGCCCATTTTTGGGGGCCAGCAGTGGTTTGGGAGATTGTAAACAAAAGATTCTTCCCCGGCCCTCCTCCGGGGGAAGGAGCAGTCCTGTCACCATCTCCTTGGAGAGAACCGAGTCCACCTCCGAGCGGCCTGTCTCCAGCTTGCTGCTTAGCCGGCTTTGGGGCGGAGACAGACTGGCGGCCCTCCTTTGGGCCCCTCCGCGCTTTGGCTCAGGTGAAGGCTGCTGCTGCGGCTGAGCGAGAGGGGCAGGAGGGCGGCCTCGGCGGGGAGTGGAATGAGGCGCTTGGGCCGGCAACAAAGTAGCAGCAGGCCACCGGGGCAGGATGTGTTTAATAGCCTCAGTGCGGCTGAGAACTGTTGGGTGCAGTCCCCAACCGCCCTGCCGAATAGCCCAGCATGGGAGATGGGAGTGTTTAGGAAGCGTGTCCTATCAGAATCGCACATCTCAGCCAGGCTAAGCCATAGATGGCGCTCCTGGACCACATAAGTGGACATCACCTGACCAAGAGCCTGCACGGTCACTTTCGTCACCCGTAGGACGAGGTCAGAGGCCGTGCGCAGCTCATGCCCAAAAGCAGGGTCAACACGGCGCTCGTGCAGGTCTCTGAGCATCCTGGCCTGATAAACCTGAAGAATGGCCAAAGCATGCAGGGCAGACGTGGCCCGACCCGCGTTGCTATAGGCCCCGCCCACTAATGAGGACGAGAACCTACAGGCCTCGGATGGGTGCTTTGAGTAGCCACACCACGCGGGGGCGCTCTGAGGCCGCCGCCAGATGCCAATCATCCAGCCTCGAGTGCTCGGGACCCAGTGGAGGATTCCACTCGAGCCTGAGGCTCTCGGCCGCTCAGATTAGCATGGCTGTCAGCTCTGGATCAGACTTGGGCAATGCCAACACTTGCGAGGGACTAACATATCGACCACACCCAGGAACGGAGCATGGGCGAAACATCTTTAAAAAGACGCGCCGCGTGCAGCTCTTTTAGAGAGGAGTTTTACTCAGGCAGAGTGCTGAGACACCCAGGGAGAACACACAGACCTATACAGACCACTGCACAGATCAACAGGAATGCAGGACTCGCTGGAATGCGCTGTCACACCAACACTCTGGGGAGACACTCGTCTTGAAGAGATACAATGCTTAGGAAGGCAAGTAATACTCGGCTCCGAAGCAGAAACAATGAAGCGTGACTGCAATGCAACGCTTGTAACGTTTATACCCACGCAGTGGGGCGGGGTTGCATTAGGCAAATTCCGCAGACCCATGACATTTTCATGTCATTGGATCATTTTGATTGAGATTGAGGGCAGCTGGCTTCTAAGAAAAAAAAACTAGTTTGTCAGTACTGACGTAACTCGTTGTGTACTGACTGAAAGGGAACTAATGTTTCACTAATATTGAAAATCACAATTATTTTTAATTACTGTACATTATGCACAGCCTAATCTTCAACAGCCATCACTAATCATATGTTAAATTTACATATGATAAACTTTAGAAAGCTAGTGTGAACCCAGCCAACATTGCCATGTGGGCCCCATGTGGGTTTTTGATGGGCTGTCACTTGGGCCCTGCATGGGCAACCCAAGTGGGGCCCATATAGTTTTGTCCATCAGCTCCACATGGACACCATGTGTGTTAGCCCATACGGGCACATGATGGGTCCATAATGTGCTCGAAGTGGGGCCCATATGTGTGTTCATTATAGGGGCCAACATGGGTCCCATATGGGTTCTAATAAATGGGGCCAACGTGGGACACATACAGAACCTTTATGGGGCCTAAATGGGTTGATGACGGTCTCTTGATGGACTCATACTGGGCCCATATGGGTAACCCAGGTATCACCCATTTGGGGCCTACATGGGTCTGCCCATATGGGTTGATGACGGGATCCAAATGGGTGTTATGTAGGGCTCTTATGGGCCACAATGGGAATATAGATGGGCTAGCATATTTTCTGTTTGGGTTATCTTATAGTAAACCCCTAAATACAAACATTACATGTAATCCACTAACTACACTAAAATGTTAAAAGTATTCAATGAACAGAAACCAGTAGTTCATGCTTTAGTTTATTATGCAAGGTTTATTTGGAATATTTGAAAATGACTTACTACATTTACAACTTTATAATAAAAAAAGTATCAAAAGTACAGTCTAAAATAATGTTTTTCACAAACAAATAAAAGAAAAACAGTGCAGCTCCTCTCTCATCTGTCATCGCTCTCCCAACAGCCCTTTGAAAAAGACCAAACAAGTTAATCACCTTTTGGTACCCCAAGTCAGACAAAAACAGATGGCGAAGAAACAACACACACTAAAATAATTAAGAATTAAGGTAAAGAATTAAGTGTGAAACCATCAGAACATAATAGTCTCCAGCAGCACAATTTTCCAGAACTGCAACCTACCTGGAGTCTCCAGAAGTGAAGGTGTCAGGATCTCAGAGACTTAAATTAGCTAAAGAATCCTGAAAAAATTACTTAATAAGACTTAATAAGAATCACAAGCAGGTGTGTTGTAAAATACATGGTTATGGTTACAAACCTGTCTTGGAGTATCACCAGCACTGCAAATGCTGTATGTCTCCCTATATCTGACACACCCATTTCAGGTTTTTCAGTCTAAAAAGCTTGTGAGTTGAATTAGGTGTGATAGATGAAGGAGACGTTATATAATTAATTATAAAGTGAAGATCCTGGTGTAACCTACTAATAATTACTCAGTATTACCAAATCCTTCTGAAGGCATTACAAATTATTTGTAAAAGTATTCTTAAGTGTTACTATATTTGGTATATTTTGTGCATTTGTTATTTGAATTAGCACTAAATAAAAAAGGGACAAAAACACAGGCAGCTGAGTGAGGAGATGGATAAAGCTCCTCAGATCTCATTGCTCAGTGGAAACTAGTTGTTCTGTGACAACATAAACATTTATTAAAGATCTATTTAAAATTAAACATTTGAGAATGCAATTATTTCCCTCAATGTGCACACTTTTTGAATAAAAGCTGAAATGGTCCCTGTATAGCGCTTTTCTGTGATCACATAATACACTTTTTTATTACCTTTTTTCTCTGTATCCACAGGCTCTTGATGCCTGTTACCACTAAATGGCATAATATTTAGTAAAATTGCATTTGTGCTGGCCTTTTTAGATTTTGATTAGATTGAAGTCACATTTTGTTTGTGTCAAAATAACAAAAAAAAAATATTTCAAGGGTGATATTTGTGTGCTATCTATCCAATCAACCTTTGGAATTGACTGTGTTGCACTTGTCTTGACTGTGAATGAATTTAGACCACTGAGTTGCCCATTTTCAACCCATGTACTCATTTCCCATTAGTGAACTATCTAGGTCCCACATTGGGAGCCCAGCTGGGTTTGCCCATGTGGGACCTACTAGTGGGCCCCAGATACACGTGTTGGCTGGAATGTTCTAAAGTGGCTGCTAGCTTGCAGATGGCAACCACTGTTGTTGCTTTTTTTCAAATGGGAAGGCACGACGTCAATCATGATCCAATGACTGCACGAGGCAAGTGCTTTTAGATATTAAAATATATATATAATTTTAATATATATATATATATATATAACTAAATGTATTAATATACAAAAAATCTCAAAGTGCTACAGACTTAATTAAAACAATCAACAATTTTTTTTTAATAAAATGGAAAAATTAAGAAGTTATATATAAACTTATGAAATACTTAAAATGCAATAAATGTAATCAGTTGTTAGGGTTAGGCTGTTACCCATAATTGTACAAAAACAAAACTAACTGCAAACAATAAAGTGTTACAATTCTAAATATAGCCAAAATGTGGTCCACATGGGACCCTCAAATAAACAATAATGGGCAACCTAACTGGGCCCCACAACTTTATCCAAGATGGGGCCCACATTCAGCCCAACAAACTGCCCACCCTGAGCCCATGCCCAGATGACGCCCATGTAGCCTAGCTAAACCCCATGTGGGGCCCACATGGACATGTTGGCTGGGAACTGACTCCAAATCGTCTTCAAATCTCAAGAAATTAGACATTGTTATAGTACAGAGACACAGAACTAGTGAGAGATACAATAAACTGAGGTTTATTGACAAAATGGGAAGAATATCAGAATAAGAAATATCGGAGTCAATGGGTCTGGAGAATGGAGAAGGATTTAGATACTGATTTGTAGAAGTTGGATGAGGAGATTGTGTATGGCGAAGCTGGAGGAGCTGACACCATGGTGTGGAAACCAGAGACTTGAGGTAGAGGAGGAGAGGAAGACGAGGAACCAACACTGAAAAAAGGAGACACGTAGAATCAGGTAGGAGAATCGTAACAGGTAATCAAGGCTGAATGCAGGGAGTGAGTCCTAAATTAAACAAGACCAGACAGTGAGTGAGCATGAGGTGTGTGCTTATATATGTCCATGCTGATGATTAGATGTGGTGCAGGTGCGGGTGATAAGTACTTAGGTGATCTGGATCATTGTGATTGGGTGGAACCTGGGTGATCTCTGACAGTACCCATCATGGTGGTCGAGCTCTCTCTCTAAGCTCCAGTCAGTCTGGGTGAGATTGAGGGTGTTGTTGGCCCCTGGGTGGCCAGTTCTCACAGACATTTGTGCAGAGTGAAGGAGAGGAGTGCTTTTGGACTTGGGCACATACGTCTTTCCTGGCAGACAACCTGGTAGAGGAGGTTCCTTTGCATTGGAGGAGGGAGGTTGTTGGAGGATAAACCACTGGATGGGGTTAATTTCTAGGGCAAGATGGGCTTGGGATCTAAACATTTCGCACCGGGAGCATGGAGATATGAGAGAGTGTCTGCTCTGAGATTCTTGATTCCAGGATGATATGCAATGACGAAGTTGAAACGAGTGAAGAACAAAACAGAAGATCTAGCTTGACTTGGGTTGAGCCATATAGCACCCCGGAGATACTGAAGATTCTTGTGGTCAATGAGTACCATACATTTATCCTTAGCACTCTCCAACCAGTGTCTCCACTCCTCCAGGGCTAGATTGATAGTCAGCAGTTCCCGATGTCGTAATTGACCTCCACCGGGATAACTTCTTAGAGAAGGAGGTGCATGGATGGAGTCATGCTAGGTTCCCTCCTTGCTCCGAAAGCACCGCTCCTACCCCGGTGGTGGAAGCATTAACTTCCACAATGAAGGGCTTTTTGGGATCTGGATGGATCATGAGCGGTGTGCTGGTAAATGCATACTTAAGGCTCTGGAAAGCCTGGGTGGTGGCATATGTCAAAGACAGAGACTTGGGCTTGTTTTTGAGGAGATTGGTTAATAGGACTGTGATGGAACTTTAGTTATAGATGAACTGGCGGTAGAAATTCGCAAACCCAAGGAATCATTGGCGTTCTTTAATGGTAGAAGGTTGGGGCATGACCGGACTGTGGAGGATGACTGTGACTGTGGATGTGTCCATGACTGTGGATACCTTCCCCTCGTCCATCTGAATGCTGTGTTCACTGATGTTATATACAAGGAATTGAACTGTGGGTTGATGGAAGGAGCACTTCTCTGCTTTCAGAAAGAGATAATAAAGTCTACGGCTTTGGAGAACCTCCGGAATGTGTTGGCGATGGTCGGTCAAGCTCCGGGAATAGATTAGGATATTACCAATGTAGACTATTACGAATCTGTGAAGGAAATCCCAGAGCACCCCGTGTATGAAGTCCTGGAATACGGAGGGGGTATTTACTAACCAATACGGAATGACGAGGTATTCATATTGCCCCGTGGGGTCACAAAGGCGGGGTCACTTGTCCCCCTCATGTATCCGGATGTGGTTATACATGCTGTGGAGGTCCAACTTGGTGAACACAGCTGCTCCATGAAGTTGTTCCAGGGCCACAGGGACGAGGGAAGTGGGTAGCAAAACTTCACCGTGATATTGTTCAAGGCTCTGTAGTCGATGCAGGGCTGCAATCCTCCTTTTTTCCCACAAAGAAGAAACTCAAAGCAGCAGGGGAGATGGAAGGGCGGATATATCCCTGTTGGAGAGCCTCTTCCACGTACTCCTCCATGGCCTTCTGTTCGGGAATCAAGAGAGGGTAGATTTGGTCACCTGGAAAGAGTTCGATGGCACAGTCCCATGGTCGGTCTGGAGGCAACAATGATGCCCGTTCAGGGCAGAACACGTCACTGATTGCTGTTCAACTGGACTTTCGATGAGGTGGAATTGACCGGAAGTGTCGTGACAAGTAGAGGTAGGTATGGAAAGCATCCTGGGAAAGAAGTCGCCCTACTTCAGGACTTCCCCAGATGTCCAGGAGATTACGGGGTCGTGTTGCACTAGCCACAGGCACCCTAAGATGATACCAGTGGTGGAATTCTAAAGAACCTGGAAGGAGATTGATTCGGTGTGCAACTGACCCACTTGCAACTGGACAGGGCACACAAAGTACCGAACATGTTTCTTGTTGGGAGGTTTGCAGACTATTGACTGGAATAGAGATCGACCGATATGGGGTTTTCTATAGCCGATGCCGATGCCAATATTTTAAGGTCAGCCGATGGCCGATATGTGCTGCCGATTTTTTTTGGCCAATATTTTGAAGTTTTCTCCTTCATTTGTATGATAAAATGTCACACTAATAATAAGTGGATGCACAACATTTCTAAACTTTATTATTTATTGAACACTGACTTGAAACTCGAAGGTATAAAACGCATGTTGCACAGCCTTATAAGCAAGGACAATGCTAAACCCTGATATTCTTGAAAAGTTAACATTATGCAGCTTTAATGAAGATAATAACTGTTTAAAGTTATTATGAACTTTATTAGTCTGATATCCATTTTTATTCACATTATACAGTTAATGGAAGCACACATATGCACATATTCATAAGGTGAATATTTAAAAAAATAAAATAAATGCAAAATCAATGCAAAGAAACAGTTCGTAATTTTTGCTCATCTCAGTGTTTCCCACACAGACTAATTTGAGGCGGTCCGCCACATATTGCTTCGTCTTACTTTGTTTACGCTATTTAAAAGATGCACGCATATTCGTTAAGCTGCATTTAGCTCTCCCTCCGTCTCCCGCGCGTTCTCTCTCTCTCTCTCTCTCTCTCTCTCTCTCTCTCTCTCTCTCTCTCTCTCTCTCTCTCTCTCTCTCTCTCACTCACTCACTCACTCTCTCTCTCTCTCTCTCTCTCTCTCTCTCTCTCTCTCTCTCTCTCTCTTTCTCTCTCTCTCTCTCTCTCTCTCTCTCACACGCACACACACACACATACATACATACATACATACATACACACACTCGGTGCGTTGCATTCGACCGTAAGTATTGAACAAGTTTTGTTGCATTTTGCCGCATTTAGTGTGGCATAACAGTTAAAACCAGAGCAGTTGAATAACAGAGGCTTTCATCTCGCCGCAGCGCGCGTGGTCACGGCGCTCTCAATAGTTCTAAACAAACCAGTGCAAACTGGCTGCCGTGAGCAGGGGTGCCATGTAAAAGGTGCCAGGATGGTACATGGACGCACTTGCACTGCGATTCATCTCACATCTGATGACGCATCTTTAATATGTGTTGTAACTTGACAATAATGATTTATGTATGTTTCTGTCGATGGATACACGTGCTGGGTCCTCAGTTATACACTAAAACAACAGCGATAATAAAAGAAATACGTGGGCAAAGCGGTCTCTCTTTGTAAACTTTGTTCAATGCATGCAAGTGCTGCCTTATGTCCGAATATGAGCAGTTATTTAAGGTAAGTAAACAAACTTCAGTCAGAAGTAGTGTTATGCCAGTTCCTCACAGTACTATGCTATTTGTTTTTTCTTTCATTAAGTGAAGCAACACTTAATAGCTTGCTTGTAATAAATTGTAAATATATGGCCATAGGACTTTGAACTATCAGAATTGAAACCTTACCTTTCTCTCCCAGTACTGTTTTCCAAATGTTTTGGCTTGGGTGTTCCACTGTACAAATAACACGGCTGGCGGTGGAAGTGTCTGACTTTAAATCGGCGCTACTGAACGTGGATATTGGCCAATGCCGATATATTAAAAAATGACATATCGGCCAGATATATCGGCCAACCGATATATTGGTCGACCTTTAGACTGGACTTGATAATGGGTCTCCATGGATCTCCTCTGGAGGGTGTCGGAGATGAAGTTCCCAACTGACCCAGAGTCGAGGAGAGTGGATACTAATAGAGAAACACAAGTGGCAGTAATGATTATCTTGGTAGTGAGTGTCTCTCTTTCATATTAACTGTCTCTGACTGGATGACACATTTACCATGGTGCACAGTGGACAGGTGGAGGTGAGGTGTCCTTCCGCTCCACAGTATATACAGAGACCCTGGGTCAGCCTCCTCTGCCACTCAGTGGAAGTGAGCCGAGTGGTGTCCAGTTACATGGGTTCTGGTTCTGGAGAGCTGGCATCGGTACTGAGAGACAGATGGATGTATTGTTCTAGTCCAGTGGCATCACCGTATTCAGTAAGATGCAGTCGCTGCCTAGGATTGAGTCCTTGACGATAGGTGGTGAGGAGCGAGTGCTCATTCCATCTGCTGGCTGCAGCAAGGGTCCTGAACTTAAGAGCATGATCAGGTAGAGACATTTTTATATAATTGCTCACTAATAGAAGAATCGCCGTCTGGGACTCCAAAAACATCACAGAAGTGAGCAGTGAAATGTTTTAGTGTTTGAGTCACGCTGCTGTCTTAATCCCAGAGTGCTCGCCCCATCAAAAAGGTAATCATAAACGTGACTTTGGACCTCTCTGTGGGGAAGCGGTGCAACTGCATATGAATGACCAATGAACATTCCAGGAGAAATTCGTTGCAATTCTCCGCCAAACCAGAGTAGGGCGCTGCATTGGTTACGGGACTGGAGGCCGCTGGTGGTGAAGGAGTTGTGGTGATCGGGTATGCGGAATACCACGAAGTGCTTGCTTGAGCGCATCTATGATCTCCTGGAATGGATCCAAAGTGCATGGGAATGGAAACATCATGCTTTGGGGCTGTTTTTCTGAAAAGGGTTCAGGCCAACTGATCCGCATAAAGGAAAAAAAATTAATGGGGCAATGTATCGTGAGATTTTCAGTAAAAACCTCCTTCTGTCAGCAAGGGCATTGAAGATGAAACGTGGTTGGGTCTTTCAGCATGACACACTGCCTGGGCAACGAATGAGTGGCTTCGTAAGAGGCATTTCAAGGTCCTGGAGTGGCCTAGCCAGTCTCCAGATCTCAACCCCATAGAAAATCTTTGGGGGGAGTGTTGCCCAGCGACAGCCCCAAAATATCACTGCTCTAGAGGAGATCATGCATGGAGGAATGGGCCAAACTACAAGCAAAAGTGTGTAAAAACCTTGTGGAGAATTACAGAAAATATTTGATCTCTGTCATTGGCAACAAAGGGTATATAACAAAGTATTGAGATTTACCAAATACTTATTTACCACCATAATTTACAAATAAATTCTTTGAAAATCAGACAATGTTATTTTCTGGATTTTTTTTCTCATTCTGTCTCTCATAGTATAAGTGTACCTTTTATAAAAAATGACAGGCCTCTCATCTTGCACAATTGGTGGCTGGTTAAATACTGACTGATGATATGAGGTGCAGCTGCGGGTGTTTAGTACTCAGGTGATCTGGAACGTTGTGATTGGGTGGAGGTGGAGCCTGGCTGATCTGAGCTTCCTAGTTCAGGAGTCAGAGCACTGATGGCCATAAGTCAATGGGTTGACTCCCTGATCAGTACACTGACTACTGAACTAGGGAGCTGACTGAGACACACCCATTGTCTATGGTTAATCCCTTTTTCAGTAACTGCATGTACATGGACCCCTATAGAAGATTAGTGTAAATAAAAAGTCTCGTCTTACAGTGTCATTTGGAATAAACTGACCAAATCTGATCTCGTTTGTACTCAGTTTTCTGTAACTATAAAAAAAAAAATCATGATTTTCAAAAATACTGATTTAATAAAAGCTATATTTACATAAACAGTCAAAGCAAAATGTTTCTTCAATCTACATTTTAGAGAAAGAGATTTTGTAGAATTTGCTGTTTCTGCAATTCCAGTATGTAATTGCAAAAATCTGTGATTTTGAATTATTCATATGGTGTTTAAGCAGTCATAATATTGTTTTAATAAAAATACCCTAATTTAATTAATATTTATAACATTTTTTTTTTCAGAAACAAAAGAAGTCCTCTAAACCCAAAAAAGTTTCTTGAAGAGATTCTCCAATCATCTGAACTTTCTCCAGATTTCAGTCTGGTCGATCTTCAGGATGTGGGAGATCAGATGATTTTGATGAGTGTTGAATAATATTCAGGAGTATTAACATCATTAAATTGTTTCCCAAACAAGATGCAACATGACCAAACAAACAAAGAAAAAGAAGACTTTCTAGCATATTTGTGGTGTTGAGTCTATAAAAACACTGATGTATTAATGCAGATGCAAATCAGCTTAAGGACATCCAGAGTCTGGATATGAAACTACTGTTAATATGGTAAATGTGTGACCTTTTACCTCTCACAATTGTACAGACTTTAAATGAAAAGTACTTTTTTATTGTTTATTTATTTCCAAATTTTAAGTTCACTGTTTACTGAATAGTTTGGCAGCTTTTCTGAGTTTCAAATGGAAAAAATAAATAAATACTGAAACATTTAAAAACATGTGCAGTTCTCCTTTTATTCAACGAAACTTGTACATAAGCATAGTAAATATAGTAAAAGTATTTAAAGTATGTGTAAAAAACTTAAAATCGTGACATTTTAACCTCAAATTTAAATTTAATTTAGGCAAGGCAAGGCAAGTTTATTTATATAGCACATTTCATACACAATGGCAATTCAAAGTGCTTTACATAGAAAGGAATTTAAATAGGGATAAAAAATGCATAAGAAAAAGAATACAATGTAAAGAGAATTAAAAATAATAAAATGATGATAACCAAAGAAAAGAACAAAGGTAAACTAAAACAGTTATAAAAAGAATTTAAAAAATGATGCATAGATAAGGTGCAATCAGTCGGACGTACAGTGCTCAGAGCTCATTCAGTAAATGCTCAGCTGAACAGATGTGTTTTGAGTCTGGATTTGAATGTGGCTACTGTTGGAGCACATCTGATCTGTTCAGGAAGCTGGTTCCAACTACGGCTGGCATAATAGCTAAAGGCAGACTCTCCTTGCTTTGAGTGAACTCTTGGTATTTTTAACTGACTTGATCCTGCTGATCTGAGTGATCTGTTGGGTTTGTATTTAATCAGCATATCTGCGATGTATTGAGGTCCTAGCTCATTGAGAGATTTATAAACAAGGGTAGTACTTTAAAGTCGATCCTAGATGTAACTGGCAGACAGTGTAAAGACCTGAGGACTGGTGTGATATGGTCATATTTTCTGGTTCTGCTCAGAATTCTGGCAGCAGCGTTCTGTATGAGCTGCAGCTGTCTAATGGTCTTTTTGGGAAGGCCGGTGAGAAGGCGATTACAATAGTCCACCCTACTGGTGATGAAAGCATGAACCAGTTTCTCGAAGTCTTGCCTGGAAACAAAGCATCTAATTCTTGCAATATTTTTCAGATGATAGTATGCTGATTTAGTTATTGCTTTGACATGACTACTGAAACTCAGGTCGGACTGTAAAATCACTCCAAGATTCCTGACTTGATTTTTTGTTATCAGGCCTTTAGCCTCAAGATATGCGTTCACCTTGAGAATTTCATCTTTGTTTCCAAATGTAGTGATTTCGGTTTTGTCTTTGTTTAACTGAAGATAGTTTTGGCACATCCAGTCGTTAACTTCATCAATGCATTTGCACAGCGAGTCAATGGGGCTGAAGTCATTAGGTGACAGTGCTAAGTAGATCTGGGTGTCGTCAGCATAGCTGTGGTAAGCAATATTGTTCTTTTTCATTATTTGGCTCAGTGGCAGCATATACAGGTTAAACAGGAGTGGTGCTAGAATTGACCCTTGTGGGACTCCGCATGTCATGGACCTCCACTCAGACTTATAGTCACCTATACTCACATAATAACCTCTCCCTTCTAAGTTTTTATATAATTAGCATTTAATATCTTTAATATCTTGCTTTTATAATTAGCATTTAATATCTAATATAAGTATATAATTAGCATTTAATATCTAATATAAGTATTTACATAATTAGCATTTAATATCTTGCATTTGAAAGCAAAATTGCAACTGTATTTTATTAAGTATATATTTATTTTTTGCTTCATATCTCACAATTTATACTGTTTGTCTCAGAAAAAAAAACAACGAAACATGACTTTATCATTGTAATCACTAATATACACAAGCGTCATACAGGCTCAAATCTTCAGTTCTTTGCTGTGAACTGAATTATTTTCTTATTATATGAGTATGTTGGCATGTAAGTATATATAAGAATTTTTTGTTTTTAGTCTTATCTTTTGACAGATGCTGACTGATGTCCATAATAATGTGTTTCAGTATGTTCTGAGGTCGATCATTCAGTCAGAAATGACTCTTCAGACGTTCAGCTCTTGGTGTGTAAGGGTTTGTAATGGTGTGTGTTGGGGTCGCTTGTCTTTAGGTGTTTGCAGAATTTGATGGCTTTTTTTGTGGATGTTTAGAAGGACCCATTGGCGTAATTTTGCCCTTTATCTGCTGTTTGACCTATTATTTGGAGTTTCAATCAAATGTTTTTCTCAATGAAAGAACTGAAATTATATAGGAGGACCCAACACTTCACTGCCACATAAAACGATTGGTTCAATTATTAATTTTAAAAGTTTGAGTCAGATTTGGATTGGGATTTAAATAGCTTTATCTTTGAGTTCATTCACAGTCACAGTAAAGTTACCAGTTGGAGTTCTTTTAAGGCTAGGTAAGTGTTCGGTTTTAGTGCTTCCAATCATTCTGTGTGAAAGTATGTGTTGGTCCCTGAGATCTGGGGTACTTTTGCACAGCAAAACCGTCAGTGTTATTTCAACTCCTTATTTCAAGTGTTAAATTTAACAATTTTCCAGAGTATATAAAAATCTCACCAGTTAAAATAAATATTAAAATAAATCTTTGGATAGTGTTAATATTTTAACTCCATAATAGTGTTAAATATTTAACACCCAGAGTGTTGTTTCATTACACCATTAAGAGTATTTTTTACACACTTTAAATTGTATTTTTAACACAATCTAAGTGTTAATTTAAATCATTCAATTATGACACTTTAAAGTGTATTCATGACAGTTGTCTTACATGTTGTTTTGAAAATGCTTTTTTACAACTGAAAAAAAGACAAAAATATAGACAAAAATATCCAAGCACAACCTATGCACATTCACAGAGAAAATAATGGTACAGTAAAAAGGCTATCATCTCCACTTTAAGCACAGCAACAAAGCCATTTGAGTCTTATATTGAGTATAATTGAGAACAATCGGTTCATTGTAAAGTTACAAAATAAAGAATGCAAAGAGTTGTTTTAACAAACTAGTTCTTTATTAACAAGCAAGACCCTTTACGTCACAGAAGGTTAACTTTTAAAATAAATTAATAAGGCACAGTATAGGCATTTCTGTCATCAGAATATTAAAACTGCTTATCAAGCGGTGTGTAATACTTCAAGTCCTGCATGTCAGTGAATATATGTCCTGTGTCCAGAGGTGGACAAAGTACACAACTTCATTACTTGAGTAAAAGTAACAGTACTACTGGTCAAATATTACTCCGTTACAAGTGAAAGTTGTAAAAAATAATTTTTACTGAAGTAAATGTACAGAAGTATTTGTTTTCAAAAGTGCTTAAGTATCAAAAGGAAATTTCTTTTTTTATTTCAGCGCAATATTTTATTATAGTTGTATAAATGCACATTATGCCATCATGGTTTAAGCCAGTCAGTGACGCTCCATCTGACATACTAGCATACGACTAACTTAAACTCATTTAAATACTTGAATATAAGTTACAAAGCTCTTTATAAAGCTGCTGTCACTTTAAGGCCGAATGCACGGATCCAATACACTGATACACATCTGATATTCTCACACTGTTCACCTTCACTTAAGACATAATCAACTCAAAAAAATTAACATTTTGACATCTGTCTTCTTCCATTTTGCTCTAAACTGATCAGTGTTCAATAAATACTGTGAAATCATTGAACTTCACGAGACTCTACAAGAGTGATTCCTGAAAGGCTTTCTGCAAAAACCCAAACACCTTTTAGAGAAGAAAAAAATCATCCGCTGACTTTCAGAGCTGCGACAGAAACGACTTTAAACTTTGATATAAAATGTAGGGGAGTAAAAAGTGCGACATTTGTCTTTAAAATATAGTGAAGTAAGTCATAAGTTTCCAGGAAATATAATACTATAATATAATAATAAAAAAGTGTACTTAAGTACAGGACTCAAGTAAATGTACTTAGTTACTGTCCACCTCTGCCAGTGTCAGTGAAGTTGGTTCAGTATCTTCAACTTTGCAACAGAACAGCAGTACTTGAGTCAACACAACATTCAGCAGATGAAAAACAGTTGCAAGATATGTGTGGATCAGTTGTGTCCAGTTGCTAACAGTACAGTTCAGTGCATAGTTGTTGTTTCACATGCAGAGCAGGGAAGGCTGTACAGATCCATCTCTCTCGAAAAATCCTGGAATATGTCAAGTGCAACATATATTCCCATCCAATTAGATTGAATTCAGTATTGATAATGCAAAAAATAATAACCTTAACTCCACTGAAATTATTTGAAACTAAAGTAACGAGCCAATTTTTTCAAATGTAGGCTATGGAGTAGAAAGTGCTGATATTTGTTTTAAAATATAAGGAGTAAAAGTAAAAATTAGAAACAAGGATAAATAGTAAAGTAAAAATATCAGGAAAATCTACTTTTCTACTAGGCCTAGAGTAACAAAGTATTTGTACTTTGTTACTTCCCATCTCTCTATATTGTTTATATTTAATTCTGATTCCGCCACTTTGCTTGTTTGCCTTCTCTGTGCTGTTCTTGCCCCCGCTCGCCCGCCCGCCCCTCCGCCTCTTTGCTTTTGTTCCCCCACCCCTCGCGTGTTGTCTCATTGATGGAAGCGTCCTCGACCAGGGGGCTGTTCCATAAAAGCTGCTTAGAAAAGCGGGGATTTAAGTCCAAAACCTGACTTGAATGAGCCGAGCTAGACATCCGCGCTTAAATTGGTTCCATAACAGTAAGTTGAGGATCATGTGATCTACTAATTTGAGTCAGGTTTAAAGAGCATATTGCAGGTTAAACATTTTTGGAGATAAACATATAACCTTGTATGAAAATGCCATATGAAAAGGTAATGCAGGATTTAAAATGTTTTTAAAAGACATAAGAGCACAAATTTAGCAGATAAAGTGGCTGTTTCGTTGGCTGTCTGCCAAGCTCTGCATTGGCTCAGTGCAGAAAAGGTTGGTATTCTGTAGTAATCAGTGTATTTTCGGTAGTTTTTCTATTTAAATTTATCATTGTCATGGAAAATTATTGAGTCCAGCCTGTCAGGACATTTGAGTCCACAGGTTTCCTAAAAAAAAAGTTAGAAAAGCTGCATTGTGGCGTTTTGTGCAGGTGAAGAGACGGTACTTCACTTCTGCATCTGCTTTGACACACGCGGTGGTGTGTGTGTGTGTGTGTGTGTGTGTGTGTGTGTGTGTGTGTGTGTGTGTGTGTGTGTGTGTGTTCACTTTACACCGCGGATTATCAGCGATATGATGAAGTTTAACATTGCAATACTCATGTAGTTAAAGGATAATATTAAATGATTAAATACTCACACGCAATGCTTCTTGGTTATTGTTTTTACATGAATCAATTTCAACATTGATTAAAGGAGTACTTCAGCGCTGGGAAGATGAATCTGTATTTAAACTGGGTCATCAATGCTGTACAAATGTGAAATCATTTTTGAATTTGGTGCCTTCTAGACTGAGAAAAGACAGAAAATGTATTTTTGTCTCATGGGGATGAAAGACTACAATTCCCAGAATGCTTCACTGCCCTGTGAGGCCATTCCCAACACCACCACTACTGGATTACAGTGACTGAGTTAGAGAAGACACTACAATTAAAAACTGAACGTTTCTGTTCAATATAATGAGTGAGTCGCTGCGCGAGTATCACAGCACTGAGCACTAACTGCAGGAGTGATGAGAGCTGAGGTAATCGCGACTACACTCGCCGCATACATTCACAACGAGAGTTCAGTCTGGTGCGTTTCAGTTCATGCCTTTGAAAGCTTAACTTTCATAGAAATTAATTTGAGAAGTTAGAAGACTTACATTGCTCACCATAGCTCCGTTTAAATGAGTGCCTGCAGCTGCGAGCTGAGCTGTGAGTGTGATCTCCATCCCTCACGCGGGGGTTCAAAACATGCGGAAATGGCTCCCTCTGCTGGCTGTAGTCTTTAGCCTTTGGGCCAACATTCTGGAATTTTTCCAGAAATAAAATGCATAAATCTCTTGTCTCAGGGAAAATGAGGGGGGAAAGCACAATCATTTGAATATACTCCAGGGTTTCTACTGATACAAAGCCATATGCTAATCGCTGAAGTAACCCTTTAATACAAAGAATGTAGGCTACATAAACACAAATGCATAGTCTCACACTTTAAAAAAAAACAAGTCAGGAATTATGTGCTGATAGTGTATATTTTATTCAAGCGTATATACATCGTTCACTCAAATACATACTCAAAACGTCATACATCCCCACACTATCGACGGTGAATCGGCACAAAATAACTAAAATGATATCACATAGTATAAGGAGTGAGTATATAAAAGGTGTGTGTGTGTTTTATTATAATTATTCCTTCCTGGCTAACTGATTTCCTTTTTCCTTAGGCATTGTAAGTCTAAGTACATCATAGCAGTAATGTCACGTAGAGGTACTTGTGCTACTGTAATGGTGCATTTTGATAAAAAAAAATAATAATAATAATAATTCTATCAAGTTTCTGTATGCTTTATGGATCCACCAGACATCATGTTGCCTGTGAGTATGAGACCTTTTAAATCAGTCATGTAAGCTAATAAGTTTAATCAGTGGTCACAGGGAGAAGGCCCATCAGTTGAGGAGGATGAGGAGACTGTCTGTATGTTCAAGGAAGCCTGAGGTAGTCACAGCTTCCATGCGATACTGTATTGAATATTAAAAAGTACTTGTGTGATAAAATGATCATAATGTGTTTTCAGGATGCTGACACTATTCTAGAGCCTTCTCAGTCTGGGACCACATGTGACAAAGTGAGTATTAAGAAATGAAAACAATGTGACAAGCGTATTCAATGAAATAACTTGAATCTATGTTGCTACAGAACCCAGAAAACATAAAAGGAGTGTATAAACGCTACCCCCTTAAACAAATAGAAGCGACTGATATTGACATCCAGTATAAAAAACTGAAAATGAGGAAGTTGGAGCTGGAAATTCGACAGCTACAGAAAAATGCAAGTAGAACTGCCATTTTTAAAAAACGAAAGAAAAAAAAAACCATTACCTTTTTGATCACTTTCCACAACATTTATTTGTATGTTTTCACCCCTAACAGGCAGATTCACTCTGAATAAAGACAAATCACATTAAATACTTTGACTTCTGTGTGTTTGTTCAACTAAGGAGAAAGTTGAGGGGCCAGTGGAAAATTAAAGGCTACACATGGTTTAGACCATATTAAGAAAAATAATTATTTGCATATGCGTCTCGTATAAGTCTGCCTGTTTCGTTTTCTTCCAATACTGCTTCATTGCCCTAGTCTTCCTCTTCAACAATCCTCAGTCGCCTCTCTCTCCTCAGACAAGCAATGTTATGGAGCACTACACAAGCAACTACAATGTCACATGCCCTAGGTGGAGTCACTCTGAGGTGCTTCAGGCACTGAAACCTTGACTTTATCAGCCCAAATGCCATCTCTATACGACCTCTTGTGCGTGCATGTGCAATGTTGTAGTGGTGCTGTGCCTCTGTCTGGGGCTCCTGATAGGGAGTCAAGAGGTAAGGCAGGCATGGGTATCCCTTGTCTCCTAGCAAAACTCCTGAGAATTCTCCTGCATAGACAGAATGAATATATAGATATATAATGTAGTTTTTTTTTTCTCTTCTCTTCTTTTTTTTTTTTTTTTTAAGACTTTTTGCGATTTAAGAGATTACTAGCATACCTCTTGCCAGTTGCTGGTAGAGAGATGAGGCTCTAAAGATTCTGGAGTCATGCACAGAGCCTGGCCATTTGGCCTCTACATTTGTGATGATGCAATCTGCATCACTAATCATCTAAAATAAATTAAACCTGTAGGTCACTACATTTTAATTGCAATGAACTAAATACTGGTGCCCAACTAAGTACAGAACACTCAGTGCTAGAGCATAGCCTTCAATAT